>NW_026691962.1:0-109970 GCF_021218885.2 Marmota monax
CTTCCAAATTCATTCTATGAGGCCAACATCACCCTGATTCCGAAACCAGACAAAGACACTTCAAAGAAAGAAAACTACAGACCAATATCTCTAATGAACCTAGATGCAAAAATCCTCAATAAAATTCTGGCGAATCGGATACAAAACATATCAAAAAAATTGTGCACCATGATCAAGTAGGATTCATCCCTGGGATGCAAGGATGGTTCACTATACGTAATCATAAATCCTATTCACCACACCATAGACTTAACCATAAGAACCTCATGATCATCTCAATAGCTGCAGGGAAAAGCATTCGACGAAAGTTCAGCATCCCTTTATGTCTCAAAACACTAGAAAAACTCGGAGATAACAGGAACTTACCTCGAACATTGTAAATGCTATGTAATGCTCAGCCTCAGGCTAGCATCATTCTGAATGGAGCAAAAACTGAAGGCGATATTCCCGCTAAGAATCTGGAACAAGGACAGGGATGCCCTACTCTCTCAACACTTCTCTTCTATCATAGTTCTCGAGAAGCACTAGGCCAGAGCAATTAGACAGACGAAACGAAAATTAAAGAGCGTAAAAATAGGTGTGACAAGAGAGAACTTAAATTTATCACTATGTGCAGATGATATGATATCTGATCTGCTCGATGAACCCAAAAGGGTCTACAAAAGAAACTACTAGAGCTACGAAATGAATTCAGCAAAGTGGCAGATTATAAAATCAACACGCATAAATCAAAGGCTTTCTGTATATCAGCGACAAATCCTCTGAAACTGGAAATGAGGAAAACCACTCCATTCACAATATCCTTCAAAAAATAATAATACTTGGGAATCAACCTAACAAAAGAGGTGAAAGATTTATACATGAAACTACAGCAACCCTAAAGAGAGAATAGAAGAAGATCTTAGAAGATGGAAAAATTACCCTGTTCATGGATAGGCAGAACTAACATCATCAAATGGCGATATTACCAAAGTTCTCTATAGGTTTATGCATGCCAATCAAAATCCCATGGCATTTCTTGTAGAAATAGATAAAGCAATCATGAAATTCAATGGAAAAATAAAAGACCCAGAATAGCAAAAGCAATGTCTTAAGCAAGAAGTGTGACATCAGGCTGGTTATAGGCGATACCAGACTTCAAACTTACTACAGAGCAATAGTAACAAAACAGCATGGTACTGGTACCAAAACAGGGTGTGGACCAATGGTACAGAATAGAGGACACAGAGACCAATCCACAAAACTACAACTTTCTATATATTTGATAAAGGGGCTAAAAGCATGCAATGGAGGAAGGATAGCATCTTCAACAAATGGTGCTGGGAAAATACTGGAAATCCATATGCAACAAAATGAAACTGAATCCCTTTCTCTCGCCATGCACAAAAGTTAAACTCAAAATGGATCAAGGAGCTTGATATCAAATCAGAGACTCGTGCGTCCATGAGTAGAAGAAAAGTTGGCTCCGATCTACATGTATGTGGGGTCGGGCTCCAATTCCTTAATTCAAGGACACCCATTAGCACAAGAAGTTAATAACTAGAATCAACAATGGGACTTACTCAAACTAAAAGTTTTTTCTCAGCAAGAGAAACAATAAGAGAAGGTAAATAGGGAGCCTACATCCTGGGAACAAACTTTACTCCTCACACGTCAGATAGAGCCCTAATATCCAGAGTACACAAAGAAACTCAAAAATTAGACAATAAGATAACAAATAACCCAATCAACAAATGGGCCAAGGACCTGAACAGACACTTCTCAAGAGGAGGACATACAGTCATCAACAAGTACATGAAAAAATGCTCACCATCTCTAGCATGTCAGAGAAATGCAAATCAAACCACCCTAAGATACCATCTCACTCCAGTAAGATTGGCAGCCATTATGAAGTCAAACAACAACAAGTGCTGGCGAGGATGTGGGGAAAGGGTACATCTTGTACATTGCTGGTGGGACTGCAAATTGGTGCGGCCAATTTGGAAAGCAGTATGGAGATTCCTGGGAAAGCTGGGAATGGAACCACCATTTGACCCAGCTATTGCCCTTCTTGGACTATTCCCTGAAGACCTAAAAAGAGCGTGACTACAGGGATACTGCTACATCGATGTTCATAGCAGCACAGTTCACATAGCTAAGACTGTGGAACCACCCAGATGCCCTTCAATAGATGAATGGATAAAAAAAATGTGGCATTTATACACAATGGAGTATTACGCTGCACTAAAAAATGACAAAATCATGAATTTACAGGGAAATGGATGGCATTAGAGCAGATTATGCTAAGTGAAGCTAGCCAATCCCTAAAAAACAAATGCCAATGTCTTCTTTGATATAATGAGAGCAACTAAGAACAGAGCAGGGAGGAAGAGCAGGAGGAAAAGATTAACATTAAACAGAGACATGAGGTGGGAGGGAAAGGGAGAGAAAAGGGAAATTGCATGGAAATGGAGGAGACCCTCATTGTTATACAAAATTACATATAAGAGGTTGTGAGGGGAATGGGAAAAAACAAGGGAGAGAATTAGAATTACAGTAGATGGGGTAGAGAGAGAAGAGGGGAGGGGAGGGGAGGAGGGATAGTAGAGGATAGGAAAGGTAGCAGAATACAACAGTTACTAATATGGCATTATGTAAAAATGTGGATGTGTAACCGATGTGATTCTGCAATCTGTATTTGGGGTAAAATGGGAGTTCATAACCCACTTGAATCTAATGTATGAAATATGATATGTCAAGAGCTTTGTAATGTTTGAATAACCATCAAAAAAGAACAAATAAATAAATAACTTAATATTGTCATAACAATAAACCTAACCCTAACACTAGAACTAGCCCTAACCCTAACCCTATAACTAGTGCTAATCATAACCCTACTTCATACATTACCTGTAGCCTTAACCCTAGCCCTAACCTAACCCAAAACCTAGCCTTAATCCGAGTCCTAAATCTAGTTTTAACCCTAAACTTTAACCTAACCCTAACCTAAAAAACAGCCCTAATCCTATACATATCCCTAGCACTAATCTTAGGTCTAACCCTATCCATTAACCTAATGATAACCCTAAACCTTATGCTAAACATTAGGCCTAACCTTAACTCTATCTGTTACACTAAAACACATCTAAAGCCTAAAACTAACACTGTCATTAACCCTAACCCTAAACCTAATGCTAATTCGAGCCCTAAACCTTACCTCTAACATAAACCAGAACCTAAATTTGAACCTGAACCTAATAATAACCCTAGCTCTAAAACTAACCCTTACCCTAAACCTAACCCTTACACTGGAGCAAGCCATAAACCTAAAACTAAATCTATCCCTAACTGTAAACCTAGACCTGGCATTAGTCCTAGCCCTAATACTAGCCCTAAACATAACACAAACACTAGCCTTCATTCTAGGCCTAAGCCTAGCCTTAATCATAACCCTAACCCTAACCCTAGCCTAACCCTAATACTAACCCTAGCCTTAGCCCCAAACCTACCTATAACCCACTCCCTTGCCCTACATGTAACCCTAATTTTAACCCTAACCTGAGGTCTAAACCTAACACTAAGCCTAGCCCTAATTTAGCCCTATCCCTAAACATAACACTAGCCCTAGCCCTACGACTAACTCTAACTCTCACATTAGCCTATCACTAGATCTAACCCTATACTTTACCACAATCCTAACCCTAACCCTAAACCTAGTCCTAACCCTTGTCCTATCCTTAGTCCTATGCCTAACCATAGATTAAATCCTAACTCTAAATCTAACCCTAACCTGAAGCCTAAGCCTAACCATTATAAATACATTTATATTTAGATTCTATGTCTACAGATGTTGGCTTCAATTATTATTTAGAATATAGTCATTAGTTTCATAAAAGCCATACCATTTCTGATGGTGTATAGAGAACTGAGGGTCAGGGGTTGGATGCTATGTTAAGGCAGAAAAGAGTGACGGTATGAGATTAATCTATCTTAGCAAATTGGAGTAGAACTGTAAAGAATAGACAGGGGTAATTTATAGAAGAATGTATAAATTCAAATTCCTTATCTGTATTCATAATATTACCCTATGTATAAATAGTAAAAGTTTGGAGGTTGCAAGTGGAATAGAGGGAAGAATAAAAAAGAAGAAAAAAAACAAGAAAGAAAAGAGGGAGAATGAAAATAATATAAAAATAAATGGGGGGTGAGATGGGCCTATGCAATTCCTCTATATTAAATAATTCTGGTGATTCAGTTCTTAAAGTCCAATTTCATGCAAAGTCCTTGGTTTCATGTATGTTGAGATTGTGAGGGCCAGATCGGGAAGGGTATAGGAGAATAGATGAGATGAGGGAGAATAGAAAAGTCTCTCAGAACTCTAATTTCTTCCAGTAGGTGGAGTTGTCTATTCCTCGCTTGAGTCTCTGTGCTAAGGGTGGTGGAGGTAGCCAGTTTGAGAGGGCTTGAGCTTCTACCTGGAGTCTCCCTACTCTTATTCTCTGAGTTGGAAACCAGGTACCTGTACAGTTGATGTTCTGCATTGATAGCTACACCCCCCAAAAAATAAGATTGTGAGAAAAATCTTGAGTTATCACAGCTGGAGGTAGGGGAGTTGGAAACCGGGTACCTGAGCAGCTGCCGAACTGAGCTGGTAGCCACGGCCACTGATAGATGGTGAATAAGGTTTTCCAAGAGGATTCCATCTGTTACCTGTGTAGGGTGTTTGGTGAGGTGAGTGGTTCTGGAGTGACCTTTGGCCATGTCCAGAGCTTGGCCTGGTGACCCACAAGCAAAGCCTCTGTGTTCTGTGCCGCCTATCCTCTGCGCCGAGAGCACCTCCATGGCCGAGACTTCTGAGCTGGGAGTGAACCCGCAGCCAAGACTTCCCTCTGCACCAAGAGGTCACAAGCTGCTGAGTCTTCCCTCTGAGCTGAGAGCACATGCACAGCCGAGACTTCCATCTTTTCAGAGAGCTCATGCTTGGCCGAGACTTCCGACTTCTGACTGAGCCGAGAGCAACCACAAAGCCGAGACTTCCATCTGCACAGAGAGCTCCAGCATGGCCCTAGTTTTCTTCAAATTTCTATGATATCGGGCAAGATTCATCTTTTACTTAGCCTTACTATGCTCCACAGGTTTGGGCCTTCTTGGTTCAATGGTTCGCTGTCAGGAATAGTTTGTATTTTAAGATTGTCCTTCATTATAGCTTATTGATGTGAATGAAAATTGAGCTGGAAATCAAACAGGGTTGGTAATAGGTGCTTGAAACTTCACAAATCAGTTCTCAGTGGGCACACTCAATCAGTTCTCTATGGGCATTCTCTGGTTTATTCTTTGTGAAAGTAGCCCTAAGTGGAAGCATGCAAAGCAACTTTATGTGAGAGCACTTTAGGAGAAAATGAAAATATGCATGTGCTGAACTACCTCCCCTATTATTTGGTCAGATTTCTTTGATACTGTGAAAGCTTCATCTGTTAGCCTGCCCCACTTGGCTCCACAAGTGTGGGACTTCTAGGATCAAAGGGACACCAAACAGGTTAAGGTTAGTGTTAGGGTTAGTGTTAGGACTAGGATTAGACCTAGTGTTAGGGTTAGAGTTAGTTTTGTTTTCAAATTTCTATGATACTGTGCAGGATTCATCTTTTTCCTATTTTGACTGTACTCCAAATGTTTGGGCCTCCTACATAAATGGTTTGCTTTCAGTAATAGTTTCATTTTTCATGTTTTTATTCTTTTTGCCCTGTAGGGGTGAATAGAAATGAAGCTGGAAATCAAACAGGGTTTGGGCTAGCTGCTTGAATCATCACACACTCAATCAGTTCTCAGGGAGGATTGTCTGGTTTGTTTCCTGTGAAGTATCCCTATGTTGAAGTACAAAGAAACAGCTTTATCACTGAGTGATTTAGGAGCAAGATGAATACACATGTACTGAAAGAGCTTCGAATTTTTTGGTCAGATTACTTTGATACTGTACCAGATTCATCCTTGACCCATCCTTAGTAGGCTCCCCAAGTTTGGGCTTTCAAGATTCAATGGTTCACTTTCAGGAACAGTTTCTGTTTTAAGGTTTCACTTCATTTTGACCTAAATGGAATTGGAGCTAGAAATCAAACAGGGTTGGTGCTAGCTGCTTCAAACTTCACACACTCAATCAGTCCTCTGCGGGCACTCTCTGGTTTATTCCTTGTGAATATAGCTCTAAGCTGAAGCATGAAAAGAAAGTTTATCCAATAGCACTTTAGGAGAAAAAGGGAAATATAAATATATTGAAAAACCTTCCCCAATTATTTGGTAATATTTCTTTGATACTGTGTAGGATTCATCTACTAGCTTGACCCACTAGGGTCCCCAATTTTGGGACATTTATGATCATAAGTTTTCTAAACAGCTTAGCATTAGGGTTGGGGATAGAGTCAAATCTAGCATTACAGTTACAGTTATATTTGTTCAAATTTATTTGATACTGGGTAATATTCATCTTTTAATTACCCTTGTTAAGTTCCCCAGTTTTGGACCTTCTCAGTTCAAGTGTTCACTGTCAGGAACACTGTATATTTTAAGGGTTCACTTCATTTTGATCTCTATGGGTAAATGGAAATGGAGCTCAAAATCAAAAAGTGTTGGTGCTAGCTGTTTGACACTTCACATACTCAATCAATTCCCTATCAGTACTCTCTGATTCCTTCCTTGTGAAAGTATCCCAAAGCTGAAGCATGCAAAACAATAAAAATAATAAAAAAAAATCTTTATCTGAGAGCACTTTAGTAGACAACAGGAAAATATTCATGTACTGATCTACGTCCCCCAGTCATTTGGTTAGATTTCGTTCATACTTCACAGGATTAATCTGTTAGCTTTCCCCACTAGTCTCCACAAGTTTGGAACATCTGTGATCAAAGGTTCTCTAATCAGGTTAGGGTTAGCGTTCGGGCTAGTGTTAGAGCGAGTGTTAGGGTTAGAGTTAGTTTTGTTCAAATTTCTTTGATATTGGGCAGGAGTCATCTTTTACCTAGACTTACTATGTTCACCAGTTTGGGGCTTTCTTGGTTCAAGGTTCACTGTCAGGAACAGTTTGAGTTTTAAGGTTTTACTTCATTTGAACCTATACAGATAAATAGAAATGGAGCTAGAAATCAAACAGGGTTTGTGCTAGCTGCTTGAAACTTCACACACTCAATCTGTTCTCTGTGAGCACTCTGTGGTTTCTTCCTTGTATAAGTAGCTCTAAGAGCAGTATGCAAAAACAACTTTATCCAAGAGCACTTTATGAGAAATCAGGGAAATATGCATGTCCTGAACTCCCCCCCCCCAATTATTTGGTCAGATTTGCTTGATACTGCACAGGATTCATCTGCTAGTTTGCTGCCCTGGATTCCCCAAGTTTGGGAATTGTATGATCAAAGCTCTATAAACAGGATAGGTTTAGGGTTAGTGTTAGATTTAGGACTAGAATAAGAACTAGTGTTAGGGTTAGAGTTATTTTTGTTCAAATTTCTTTGATACTGGGTAGGATTTCTCTTTTACCTAGCCTTATTATGTCCCCAATTTTGGGCCTTCTAATTTCAATTGTTCACTGTCAGGAACAGTTTGTATTTTAAAGTTTCATTTCAAGTTGTCCTATATGGGTAAATGGAAATGGAGCTGGTAATCAAACAGGATTGGTGCTAGCTGCTTGAAATTTCACACACTCAATCAGTTCTCTGTGGGCACTCTCTGGTTTCTTCCTAGTGAAAGTTTCCTAAAGCCATGGCAATGAAAAGAACTTTATCCAAGAGCACTTTAGGAAAAATACAGGGGGAATAGGCATGTACTGAAACACCTCCCCCAATTATTTTGTCAGGTATTTTTTTTTATACTTGGCAGGATTCATCTGTTACCTTTCCCTACTAGGCACCCCAAGTTTGGGTCTTCTAAGATCAAAGGTTCTCTAAACAGGTTAGGGTTAGAGTTAGGGTTAGGTTTAGGGCTAGGGTTAGAATTAGTATTGGGGTTAGAGTAAGTTTTGTTCAAATTTCTTTGATACCAAAGAGGATTCTT
The DNA here is from genome assembly GCF_021218885.2 of Marmota monax. NCBI lineage: Eukaryota > Metazoa > Chordata > Mammalia > Rodentia > Sciuridae > Marmota > Marmota monax. The sequence goes on from NW_026691962.1 coordinate 8,017, forward strand.
CTTTTACCTAGCCTTACTCTATTCCCCATGTTTGGGCTTTCTCGGTTCATGGTTCGCTGTCAGAACAGTTTGTGATTTAAGGATTCACTTCACCTTGACTTATATGTATAATTGGAAATGGAGCTGGATAACAAACAGGGTTAGTGTTAGCTCCTTGAAATTTCACACACTCAATCAGTTCTCTGTGTGCACTCTCTGATTTTTTCCTTGTGAATGTAGCCCTATGCTGAAGCATGCAAAGCATAGGTTTATGGTGAGGGTGATGTATAGGGCTAGGTTTAGTGTTAGGGTCAGAGTCACTGTAAAGGTTAGTTTTAGAGTTAGGGCTAGGTGTAGGGTTAGGGTTTTATTTAAGTTAAGTTTTAGAGTTTGGGCTATGGCTCAGTTTTGTTTTAGGGGTAGGGCTAGGGCTAGGCCTAGATTTTGGATTAGTGTTAGAATTAGGGCTAGTGTTAGGATGAGGTTTAGGTTTAGGGTTAGAGTTAGATTTAGATTTAGGTTTAGATCTAGGACTAGGGTTAGGGCTAGGTTAGCGTTCCGGAAGGGATTGGGTTATAACTAGGGATACGGCTAGGAAGAGAGTTAGTTTTAGACTTAGAACCAGGTTTAGGTTAGGGTTAAGGTTAGGGTTACAGCTAAATTATGGCTAGAATTAGGGCTAGGGTTAGTGTTAGTTTAGGCCTAGGGGTAGGGCTAGTTTTAGGGTTAGCATTGGGGTCAACGTTAAGTTTAGGGGAATGTGTGGTGTTATAGCTAGCTTTAGGTCTAGGATGAGGTTTAGAATTAGGATTAGGATTAGGGTTAGTGTTCAGGGTAGGATTAAGGTAGTTTTAGGGCTAGAAGGATGGCTAGGGTTTCTGTTAGTTTTAGGGCTAGGACTAGGGCTAGGACTAATGTCAGGTCTAGGTTTATGGTTAGGGATAGTTTTAGGATTAGGTTATGCCTAGTTCTAGTGAGTTAAGTTTAGTGTAAGGGTCAGGTTTAGAGCTAGGGATTTTATTAGGGTTAGAGTCAGGGTTGGCATTTGGTTTAGGTTAAAGTTTATGGTTAAGGCTTGAGTTAATGGTTGGTTTAGGTTTAGGTTTAGGATAATGGATATGGTTAGGTTTAGGTTTCAGTTAAGGTTTAGGGTAAAGGATGGGTTAGGTTTATTGATAGGGTTAGGATTAGCATTAGGGTTAGGGTTATGTTTAGTGTAATGGATAGGTTTAGAGCTCAGGTTAGGGCTCGGTTATGGTTTGGATTATGTCTAGGATTAGGGTTAGGTTTAGGGATAGGGATAGGGTTTGATTTAGGATAAGTATTAAGGTTAGGGAAAGTGTTTGGGTTATGGCTAGGGTGATGGTTATGTTAGAGTAAAGATTAGTGTTTGAGCTAAGGTTAGAGCCAGGGCGTGGGTTAGGTTTAAGTTTAAGTGTAGGGTTATGTTTAAGGTTATGGTTTGGTTTAGGGTTAGGGTTATGGCTAGGGTTTTATTTAGGGTTAGGGTTAAGTTTATGGTAATGGATAATATTAGAAATACGGTTAGGGCATGGGTTAGGGCTAGTGTTAGGATTAGGTTTAGTGTAAGGCTTAATGTTTCACCTAAGTTTAGGGCTATTGAAAATGTTAGGTTTCGCGTTAGGTCTAGGGTTACATTTATGTTTAAGGTTAGGTTTAGTGTTAGGGATAGAGTTATAATTAGGGTTAGTGTATGGGTAATGGATAGGGTTAGAGCTAAAGTTTGGGTTAGGATTAAAGTTAGGATTCGAGGCATGGGATATGTTAGGGTTAGTGGTAGGGCTATGATTAGGTTTAGGGTTATACTTAGGACTAAGTTTAGGCCTAGGATTAGGGCTAGGTTTTATGTTATTTTTTGGGATAGTGTGAGAACTATGGGTAACATAAGAGCTAGGGTTATGTTTAGGGCTAGTTTTAGGGTTAGGGTTATGTCTGGGTCTAGTGTTAGGTCAAGGTTTTTTTGATAGGGTCAGGTTTCGAGCTAGATTGAGTGTTAGGGTAAGGGTCAGTGTTTGAGATAGGGTTAGGGTTAGGGTTATAGCCCAAATTAGGACTAGTTTTAGGTCTAGATGTAGGGTTAGTGTTTGGTTTAGGATAAGGGTTATTGTGAGGGCTATAGCGAGGTTTTTGTTTAGGTCTAGGGCTAGAGTTATAGCAATTTTTCAGATTAGCTTTAGGTCTAGGGCTAGTGTTAGGGTTAAATATAGATATAGGGTTACAGGTAGGGCTAATGTTAGGGTTTGGTTTAGGGATAGGGTCAGGTTTAGACCCAGGGTTAGTGTTAGGGTCAGAATAAGGATCAGGGTTAGGGTTGGAGCAAGAATGATGGCTAGGGTTAGGACTAGTAATATGGTTAGAGTATAAGTTGGGCCAAGGATTAGGGTTAGTATTAGGGTTTGCATTTTGATTAGGGTCTGGCTTTGGGTAAGGGAAAGGTTTATGGCTAGGGTTACGGTAAGGGCTAGTGTGAGGGTTAAGATTTGGGTTAAATCTAGGGTTAGGGCTTAAATTACGGGTAGGATTTGTGTTAGGGTTAGGAGTAGGGTTAGGATAATGAGTAATGTATGAACTAGGGTTATGATTAGGGCTAGTTTTATGGTTAGGGTTAAAGTTAGGTCTAGTGCTAGGCTGAATTTAAGGTTAGGGTAATGTTTAGAGCTAGGATGAGTATTAGGGTCAGTGTCAGGTTCAGGGTAAGTTTTAGAGTTAGGGTTAGGGCTAATTGTAGGGTTAGAGTTTGGTTTAGAACAAGGGTTAGTGTTAGGGCTATGGCTTGGTTTTGTTTTATGACTAGGGCTAGGCATAGTTCAAATTTTAGGATTAGCATTATTGTTAGGAGTATGTTAGAGGTTGGTTTAGGCTTTTGTTTGCAGTTAAATTTAGAGTTAGGTTTATATTTAGAGTTAGGATTAGGGCTAGGACTAAGGATAGAACTAGTGTTAGGGCTAGGACAAAGTTAGTCTTAGGGCTAAGGCTAGGGTTTGGATAGGACTAAATTAGGGCTAGGATTAGTGCTAGGCTTAGTGTTATTGTTAGGCCTAGGGTTAGGGCGATGGGTTAGGTTTAGGTTTAGGGTAAGGGATGGGGTTATAGCTAGATTTAGGGCTAGGGCATGGGTTCGAATTCGGGATAAAACTTGGGTTATGGTTTGAGTTAGGGCTAGGGCTAATTTCAAGTCCAGCATTATGGTTAAAGATAGTTTTAGGGTTAGGTTTATGGCTACATCTAGTGTAATGGTAGGTTTAAAGTTAGGGTCAGGTTTAGAGCTAAGAGTATTATTAGGGTCAGGGTCACTATTAGTGTTTGGGATAGGTTAAGGTTTTAAGTTAAGGCTCGAATTAGCATTAGGGTTAAAATTAGGGTAATGATAGGGTTAGGTTTAGGTTTCAAGTTAGGTTTAGGGTAATGAATAGGGTTATGAGTAGGGATAGGTTTAGGTTTAAGCCTAGGGTTAGCATTAGGTTTATGGTTATGGTTAGGGTAATGGATAGGGTTAGAGCTAAGGTTATGGCTAGGGTTATGGTTACAATTAGTGGCAGTGTTATGGTTAAGGTTAGGGTTAGGGTTAAAGCTACAGTGAAGGCAGAGATTCTGGCTAGGTTTTGGGTTAAATTAAGGCTAGGGTTAGGGTTACGTCTAATATAAGTACTAGGGTCATGATTAAGGCTAGTTTTATGGTTAGGGTTAGGGCTAAGTCTAGTGTTAGATTTAGGGTTAGGGTTAGAGTGATGTTTAGGGCTAGGTTTAGGGTTAGGTCAGGGTCACGGATAGTTTTAGTTTTTGGTTTAAAACTCAAATTAGGGCTAAGGTTAGGGCTAGGTGTAGGGTTAAGGTTTGATTTAGGTTAAGGGTCAGGGTTAGGGCTAAGGCTTGGTTTTGTATTAGGGCTAAGGCTAGAGTTAGGACTGGTTTTAGGATTATCATTGGGGATAGCATTAGGGCTAGTGTTAGGTTTAGGTTTAGGCTTATGGTTAGGGTTAGATTTAGATTTAAAGTTACATCTAGGGTTAGGGCTAGGGCTAAGAAAAGGTGTAGGGTTAGGCCTAGGGTTAGAGCTAGGATTAAGGTTCCAGTAAGGGATAGGGTTAGAACTAGTTTTAGGGCAAGGGTGAGAGTTAAACTTAGTCTTAGGCTAGGTTAGGATTAGGATTAGGGATACGGCTAAATTAGGGCTAAGATTAGGGCTAGGGTTAGTGTTAGGTTTAGGCCCAGGTTTAGGGTTAGGGTTATGATTAAGACTAGGTTTAGGGCTAAGAGCTAGGGTTTCTTTTATGGTTAGGGCTAGGATTATGGCTAGGGCTAATATCAGGTCTAGGGTTACCATTAGGGATAATTTCAAGCTTAGATTTTTGGCTAGTTCTACTGTAAGTGTTAGGTTTAGGGAAAGGGTCAGTTTTAGAGCTAGGGGAATTATTAGGATCATGTTCAGAGTTAGAGTTTGATTTAGGTTTGAGTTTAGGGTTAGTGATCGAATTGGCATTAGGGTTAGGTTTATTGTAATAATAGGGTTAGGTTAGGTTTCAGGTTAGGTTTAAGATAATTTATAGGGTTGGGGTTAGTGATAGGGTTAGTGTTAGGCATAGGGTTAGCATTAGGGTAAGGTTATGTTTAGGGTAATGGATAGAGTTAGAGTTTAGTTTAGGGCTAGGGTTATGGTTAGGATTAGGTCTTGAGCTTGGGTTAGGGTGAGGGTTAGAACTAGTTTTATGATTAGGGTTTTGTTTAGCTTAAGGGTTAGGTTATGAGCTATGGGTAGGGCTAGAGCAAGGGTTAGGTTAAAGGTTAGGTCTAGGGATAGAATTATGGTAGTTTTAGGGTTAGAGTTAGGGTTAGGGCTAGGATTATCATTAGGGTTAGGGTTAGGTTTAGTGTAATGGATACATTTTGATTTAGGTTTAGGTTTAGGGTTAGGGTTAGATTTAAGTTTAGGGTAAAGGTTATGGCTATGGCTATGTTTAGGTTTATGGTAAGGGTTAGGTTTTGAGCTAGGGTTAGGGTTATAGCGTGTGTTAGGTTTAGGGTTAGGTCTAGGTTTAATTTTCTGGTTAGGGTTAGGGTTAGGGTTAAGGCTAGGGTTACCAATAGGTTTAGGGTTACGTTTAGTGTATTTTGTAGGTTTACAGCTAGGCTTAGGGCTAGGGTTAAGGTTCCGATTAGGGCTAGGGTTATGGTTAGATTTATGGATATTTCTAGGTTTATCTTTATGGTAAGTGTTAGGCTTTGAGTGAGGTTTGGGACTAAGGCTAGTGTTAAGTTAGGATTAGGGCAAGGGTTAGGGTTAGGGTTATGCTTAGGGCTATGTTAAGGCCTAGGATTAGCTCTAGGTTTTGTGTTAGGTTTAGGCCTAGGGTTAGTGCTGTGGGTAATGTAAGAACAAGGGATGTGATTAGGGCTAGTTTGAGGGTTAGGGTTATGGCTAGGCCTAGTGTTAGGGTTATACTTTCGGTTAGGGTAAGGCTTAGAGTTAGGTTTACTGTTAAAGGCTGGTTAGTATTCAGGTTAGAGTTAGAGTTAGGGTTATAGCCAGAATTAGGACTAGGTTTAGGTCTATGGGTAGGAGTAGTGTTTGGGTTAGGTTAAGGGTTATCGTTAGGGTTAGGACTAGGATTTTTTTTAGGCCTAGGGCTAGAGTTAAGGCTAGATTTAGAATTAGATTTAGGTCTAAGGCTAGTGGTAGAGTTAGTTTTAGGAATAAGTTTATCGGTAGTGCCAGTGTTAGAGTTTGGTCTAGGGTTAGGGTCAGGTTTAGACCTAAGTTGAGTGTTAGGTCAGAATAAGGGTCAGGGTTAGCATTAGAGTTTGGGATAGGATTAGAGCTAAAATGAGGTCTATGGTCAGAACTATTAATGGGGTTAGGATTTTGGTTAGCCTAAGTATTAAGGATAGGTCTAGGGTTACCATTAGGGTTAGGGTTTTGCTTTGGGTAAGGGATAAGTTTAGAGCTAGAGGTAGGATTAGAGTTAGGGTTAGGGTTAAATCTAGGGTTAGAGCTTGGATTAGGGCTTGTTTTTGTTGTAGGGTTAGGGCTAGGGTTAGGGCATTGGCTAATGTTAGAAATAGGGTTACAATTAGGGTTAGTTTTAGGGTTAGGGTTAGGGGTAGGTCTAGTGTTAGGGTTAGGTTTAAAGTTAGGGTGATATTTAGAGCTAAGGTTAGTGTTAGGATATGAATAAGGATCAGGGTTAGGGTTAGGATTCGAATTAGCAATAGGGTTACTGTTAGATTTTGGTTTAAGGTTAGGATGGGTTCTAGAGCTATGGTGAGTGTTAGGATATGAGTCTGTTTCAGGGTTTGATTTAAGGTTAGGGTTAGGAGTGGTATTTAGGGCTAGGGTTAGGTCTTGATGTAGTTTTAGAGTGGTTTAAGTTAAGGTTTATGGTTTAGGCCATTGCTCAGTTTTGTTTTACTTCTAGGGTTAGGGTTAGGTAGGGCTAGTTTTACGATTAACATTAGAGGTAGGGCTAGTATTAGTGTTAGGTTTAGGCTTAGGTTTAGGGTTAGATTTAGAGTTAGGGCTAGGAATAAGGTTAGGGCAAGCATTAGTGCTAGGTTTGGGGCTAGGTTTTGTGTTATGGTAAGGAATAGCATTAGAAATAGTGAGAGGGCTAGTGTGAGAGTTAGAGTTAGTCTTAGTGCTAGGGTTACGGTTAGGTTTATTTATAAGGTTACCGGTAGGGCCAGTGTTAGGGTTTGCTCTATGCTTAGGTTCAGGTTTAGACTTGGGTTATTGTTTGTGTCAGAATAAGTGTCATGGTTAGCGTTAGGGTTTGGGATAAGATTAGAGCTAGAATGAGGGCTAATCAGGACTATTAAAAGGGTTCAGATTTTGGTTAGCCTAATAATTAGGAATAGTTCTAGGGTTACCATTAGGGTTAGAGTTTTGCTTAGGATAAAGGATAGGGATAGAGCTAGGATTAGGTTTAGGTTTAGGGTTAAAGCTAGGTTTAGAGCTTTAATTAGGGCAAGTTTTGTTGTAGGGTTAGGGCTAGGGTTAGGGCAATGGCTAATGTAAGAACTAGGGTTACCGTTAGGGTTAGATTTAGGGTTAGGGTTAAGGGTAGGTCTAGTTTTAGGTTTAGGTTTAAGGTTAGAGTGATATATAGAGCTAGGGTTAGTGTTAGGATATGAATGAGTGTCAGAGTTAGGGTTAGGACTCGAATTAGGGATAGGGTTACTGATAGGTTTTGGTTTATGATTAGGATGGGGTCTAGAGCTAGGGTGAGCTTTAGGATACGAGTCTCTGTCAGGTTTACTTTTAAGGTTAGGTTTAGGAGTCAAATTTAAATATAGGGTTAGGTCTAGATGTAGAGTTACTTCGGTTTAAGTTAAGGTTTAGGCTTAGGGCTATTGCTTGGTTTGGTTTTAGATAAGATTAGGGTTAGTGCTAATTTTATGATTACCATTAGGGTTAGGGCTAGTGTAGTGTTAGGCTTAACCTTAGGTTTAGGGTTAGATTTAGATTTAGGGTTATATCTAGGTTTAGGTTTAGGACTGAGGATAGGGAAAGCGTAGGGATAGGGTTAGATTATGGTATGTAATAGGGTTAGAACTAGGGATAGGGCTAGTGTGAGTCAGAGTTAGTTTAGGGCTTGGGTTAGGGAAATGGATAAATTAGGGCTAGTATTAAGGCTATGGTTAGTGTTCAGCTTAAATATAGAGTAGGTTCTGAGTTAGTATTAAGTTTAGTTTAAGGGATAATGTTATTTCTACGTTTAGAGGTATGGTGATATTTAGAATTTGGGTTAGAGCTTTTTATGGTTAGGGTTATGAATGAGGCTATGTTTAGTGCTGGATGAGGGCTAGTGTTTGTTTTATGTTTAGGGCTAGGATTTGGTTTATGGCTAATTTCAGGTCTAGAATTATGTTTAAAGATAATTTTATGTTTAGGATTATGGCTACATCTAGTGTAAGGGTGAGGTCTAGGGGGTAGGGTCAGGCTTAGGGTTAGGGGTATTTTTATGGACAAGGTCTGGGTTAAGGTTTGGCATAGGTTAAGGTCTAAATTTAGGGATTGAATTAGCGTTAGGGTTAGGGTTAGAGTAATGATAGGGTTAGCATTAGGGCCCAGGTTAGGTTTAAGTTTATGGATAGAAATAGGATTAGAGATAGCCTTAGGTTTAGACCTAGGGTTAGCATTAGGGTTAGGGTTATGTTTATGGTAATGGATAGGGTTAAACTAGGGTTGGGGCTAGGGTTATGATTATGATTAGGACTTGGGTTGTGATTAGGCTTGGGTGAGGTTTAAAGCTCAGGATAGGGCTCAGATTATGGCTTGGTTTCATGTTAAGTTAGTGCTATGGCTAGGGTTATGGCTAATGTATGTACTAGAGTTTGATTTAGGGCTAATTGTAAGGTTAAGTTTAGGGCTAGGTTGAAGTTCGGGTTAGGTTTAAGGTCAGAGTGATGTTTATACCTAGGGTTAATATTAGTGTCAGAGTCAGGATCAGAGTTGGTTTTAGGGTTTGGCTTAAAACTCGAATTATGTCTAGGGTTAGGGGTAGGTGTATGGTTAGGGTTTTGTTTAGTTTAAGGATTAGTATTAGAGCTATGGCTCAGTTTTGTTTTAGGCTAGGGCTAGGGTTAGGGCTAGTTTTATGAATAGTGTTAGGCTTAGGGCTAGTGTTTGGGTTAGGCTTAGGCTTCAGATTAGGGTTAGATTTAGAGATAGGTGTTGATCTAATGTTAGTGCTATGGATAAGGATAAGGCAAGGGTTAGGACAATGGTTAGGACTAGGGTTATGTTTATGGCAAGAAATCGGGTTTGAACTAGTGATAGAGCTAGTGTGAGAGTTAGAGTTCTTCTTATGGCTAGGTTTAGGGTTATGGTTAGGGATAGGGCTAAATTAGGGCTAGGGTTAGTGTTAGGTTTAGGCCTAGGTTTAGGGTAAGAGTTAGGGTTACATTTCGTTTAAAGGAATGGGTTATAGCAAGATTCAGGGCTTGGAGAGGGTTAGTATTAGGGTTAGGGCCAGGGTTATGATTAAGGTTATGATTAAGCGTAGGGTTTAGGGCTAGGATGAGGGCTAGTGTTTGTATTAGGTTTAGGGCTAGTATGAGGTCTAGCGTTAATGTCAGGTCTCGGGTTACAATTAGGGATACATTTAGTGTTAGGTTTATGGCTTGGTCCAGTGTAAGGGTAGGTTTAGTGTAAGGGTCAGTTTTAGAGCTAGGGTTATTATTAGGGTCAGAATAAAGGTTAGGGTTTAGGTTAGGTTAGGGTTTAAGTTTAGGGCTCAAAATAGCATTAGATTTAAGTTTAGGGTAATGGCATGGCTAGGTTTAGAATTTAGTTGTGGTTTAGTGTAATGTAAGGGTTAGGGTTAGGCCTAGTGTTAGCATAAGGTTTAGGGTTATCATTAGAGTAATGGAAAGAGTTAGACCTAAGTTTAGGGTTAGGGTTATGTATAGAATTAAGGCTTTTGTTTGGGTTAGTGTTAGGTTTAAGTTAAGGGTTAAAGCTAGGGTAAGGACTCTGATTAAGGCTAGGTTTTGGGTTAGGTTAGGGCTAGGGTTAAGACTATGGCTAATGTACAAAGTAAGTTTATGATTAGCACTAGGTATAAGGTTAGGGTTAAGGCTAAGTCTAATGTTAGGGTTAGATTTATGGTTACAATGATTTTAGAGCTAGGTTTAGTGTTAGGGTCAGAGTCAGGGTCAGGGTTAGTTTTCAGGTTAGGACTAGAGGTATGACTAAGGAAAAGGCAAGGTTTATGACTAGGTTTAGGGTTATGGTGATAAATAGGCTTAGAAGTAGGGATAAGGATAGTGTGAGAGTTATAGTTAGTCTTAGGGATAGGGTTAGGGTTAGGTTTAAGTATAAGTTAGCAGTATGGCCAGTGTTAGGGTTTCCTCTAGGTTTAGGGTCAGTTTTAGAACTAGGGTTTGTGTTAGGGTCTGAATAAGGGTCAGGATTAGTGAAAGGGTTTGGGATAGGATTAGAGCTAGAATGAGGACAAGGGTCAGTACTATTAATAGTGTTAAAATTTGGTTAGCCTAAGGATTAGGGATATGTCTAGGTTAACAATTAGTGTTAGGGTTTCACTTAGGGTAAGGGAGAGGTTTAGAGCTATGTTTAGGGCTAAAGTTAGGGTAGGGTTAGGGTTAAAGTTAGGTTTAGGTTTTGGATTAGGGCTTGTTTTGTGTTAGGGTTAGGACTAGGGTTAGGGCAATCGCTAATATAAGAACTAGTGTTACAATTAGTGTTAGTTTTAGGGTTAGAAGTAGGGGTAGGGGTAGGCTTAGTTTTAGTGTTAGGGTTAAGTTTAAGTTTAGGGTGATATTTAGAGCTAGGGTTAATTTTAGAATATGAGTCAGGGTCTGGTGTTAGGTTTAGGACTCAAATAAGGGATAGGGTAACTGTTAAGTTTAGGTTTAAGTTTAGGATGGTGTTTCAAGCTAGGGTGAGTTTAGTAAATGAGTCAGTGTCAGGTATACTTTTAAAGTTATGTTTAGTACTCGAATTAAGGCTATGGTTAGGTCTAGGTGTAGTGTTAGGTTTCGGTTTATGTTAGGTTTAGGGTTAGGACTATTGCTCATTTTTGTTTTACTGATAGTGGTAGGGTTAGGGCTAGTTTTATGAATAGAGTTAGGGTTAGGGTTAGGGTTAGTGTGAGGCTTAGGATTAGGGTTAGGGCCAGGACTAAGGATTGGGCAAGGTTTAGGGTTATGGTTATGGTTATGTAAGAGGTAGGATTAGAACTAGTGATAGGGCTATTATGAGAATTATTGTTAGTCTTAGGGCTAAGGTTAGGGTTAGGGTTAGGGATAGGGCTAAATTAGGGCTTGGATTAGGCCTATGGTTAGTATTCAGTTTAAGCATAGAATTAGGGTTAGTTTTAGGATTTAGTTTAGGGTGAGGGAAGTTTTTATGCTAGTTTTAGAGGTAGGGTGATTTTTAGAATAAGGGTTAGGATTAGGGTTATGATTAAGGCTGGGTTTAGGGCTAGGATGAGGTCTCAGGTTTGTTTTAGGGTTAAGGCTAGGATTAGGAGTATGGCTAATTTCATGTCTAGAATTATGTTTAAAAATAGTTTTAGGGTTAGGATTATGGGTATGTCTAGTGTAAGGTTCAGGTTTAGGGTTAGGGTCAGGTTTAGGGCTAGGGGTATTATTAAGGTGAAGGTCTAGGTTAGGGTTTGGAATAGGTTCAGGCTTAAAAGTAGGGATTGAATTAGCATTAGGGTAAGGGTTAGTGTAATGAGAGGCTTAGAATTGGGGTTCATGTTTGGTTTAGGTTAATGGATAGGGATAGGGTTAGTGATAGTGTTAGGTTTAGGCCTAGGGTTAGCATTAGGGTTAGGGTTATTGTTATAGCAATGCATAGGGTAAGGCTAGGGTTATGGTTATGATTAGGGCTAGGGCTAGGGTTAGGGTTAGGGTTAGGGTTAAATCTCAGGTTAGGGCTCAGATTAGGGTTAGGATTTGGTCTAAGTTAATGATAGGGTTAGGATTATGGCTAATATAAGTACAAGGGTTATGATTAGGACTAATTTTAGGGTTAAGTTTAGGGCTATTTTTAGTGTTAGGGTTAGCGTTAGGGTTAGGGTGATGTTTAGAGGTAGGATAAGTGTTAGTGTCAGTGTCAGGGTTAATTTTAGGGTTCGGCTTAAAACTCGAATTAGGGCTAGGGTTAGGTGTAGGTGTATGATTAGGTTTTGGTTTAGTTTAATAGAGCTTATGGCTCAGGTTTGTTTTAGGGCTAGGGCTAGGATTAGGGTTAGTTTTATGATTAGCGATAGTGTTCAGCTAGTGGTTGGGTGAGGTTTAGGCTTAAGGTTAGGGTTCGATTTAGAGTTATGATTTGATTTAAGGTTAGGGCTAAGGTTAGGGCTAGTGTTAGGGTTATAGTAATGGACAGGTTTAGAAATAAAAATAGGTCTAGGTTGAGAGTTAGAGGTATTCTTAAGGCTAGAGTTAGGGATTTGCTTAGGGTTCAAGCTAAATTAGGGCTAGATTAGCGCTAGGTTTAGTGTTAGGTTTAGAATAGGGTTAGTGTTAGTGTGAGGGTTATGGTTAGTTTTAAGGGAAAGAATGAGGTTATGGCTAGGTTCAGGGCTATACAGAGGGTTAAAATAAGGTATAGGAATAGGGTGAGTATTCAGGTTAGGATTAAGGCTAGGATGAGGGCTAGGGTTTATGTTAGGGTTAGAGCTAGGATTAGGGCTAGGGCTAATGTCAGGTCTAAGGTTACTGTTAGGAACAGTGTTAATGTTAGGTTTATGGCTAGGTCTAGTGGAAAGTTAGGTTAATGGCAAAGGTCAGGTTTAGAGCTAGGTGTATTATTATGGTCAGAGTCCAGTTTAGGGTTTGGTTTAAGATAAGGTTTAGGGTTAGGGCTCAAATTAGTATTAGGGATACGGTTAAAGTAATGGATAGTGTTAGGTTTAGAGTTCAGGTTAGGTTTAGAGTAATAGGTAGGGTTAGTGTTAGTGATAGGATTAGGGTTAGGCCTAGGGTTAGCATTTAGTGTAGGTTTATGTTTAGGGTAAAGGATAGGGTTAGTGCTAGTGTTAGGGCTTGTGTTAACCTTAGGATTTTGGCTAGGTTTAGAGATAGGCCCAGAGTTAATGTTAGTGTTACGTTTAGCAGAAATGTTAGGGTTTTAGCTAGGGTTAGGGCTTGGGTAATGGTTAGGGTTAGAGTCAGGGCTACAGGTAGGGTTAGGGTTAGGGTTATGGCTTGGGTTAGCTTTAGGGTTAGGGTTATGTTTAAGGTAATGGATAGAGTTTGTGCTAGGATTTGTGCTATTGTTACAGTTAGATTAGGGCTAGGTTTGAGGGTTAGGGCTATTTTTATGTTTAGGGTAAGGATTAGAGTTTGAGTAGGGTTAGGGCCAGTGCCAGTGTTAGGGTTAAGGTTAATGCTAGAAATAGGTTTAGGGTTATGCTTAGGTCTAGGTTTAGGGCGAGGTTTAGGGCTAAGTTTTGTGTGAGGTTTAGGGCTAGTGTTAGGTGTATGAGTAATGTAAGATTTAGGGTTATGGTTACGGGTAGATTTAGCATTTGTCTAGTGTTAGGGTTAGTTTTTTGGTTAGGATAAGATTTAGAGCTAGAGTTTGTCTTAGGGTAAGTGACTAGGGTTAAGTCTAGGGTTACGGTTAGGGATAGATTTAGGGTTATGTTTATGGTTAGGTCTAGTGTAAGGGTTAGATTAAAGGTAAGGGTCAAGTTAAGAGCTAGATGTATTATTAAAGTCAGCATATGGCTTATGGTTCAGTTTAGGTTAAGGTTTAGGTTTAGGGCTTTAATTAGCATTAGGTTTAGAGTTAGGGTTAGGCTAATGAATAGGCTTAGGATTAGAGTACAAGTTAGTTTTAGGGTAATGGATAGGTTTAGGGATTGTGATAGTGTTAGGGTTAAGATTAGGGTTAAAATTAGGGTAAGGATTATGGTTAGGGTACTGGATAGGATTAGAGCTAGGGTTAGGGCTAGGGTTATGGTTAGGATTAGGGCTACGGTTACGGTAGTGTATAGAATTAGAGCTATGGTTAGGACAATGGTTAAGGTTAGAATTAGGGCTAGGGTTAAGTTAGGGTTTGGGATAGGGCTAGGGTTATGTTTAGGATAAAGGTGAGGCTTTGAGCTAGGGTTAGGTCTAAGGGGGAGGGTTAGGGTTAAAGTTAGGGTTAGGGTTAGTATAGGGTTACACTTAGGGCTAGGTTTATGCCTAGGATTAGGGCTAGATTTTGTGTTATTTTAGGCCTGGAGTTAGAGCCATTGGTAGTTAAGAGTTATGGTAATGATTAGAGCTAGTTTTAGGGTTAGGGTTATGGCTAGGTGTAGTGTTAGGATTAGGTTTTGAATTAGGGTGAGCTTTGGAGCTAGGTATATGTTAGGGTCAGGGTCAGTGTTCAGGTTAGAGTGAGTGTTGGGGTTAGTGCCAGAATGAGGACTAGGTTTAGGTCTAGAAGTATGGTTAGTGTTTGGGTTATGTATTTTAAGGGTGATTGTTAAGGCTAGGGCAAGGTTGTTGTTCAGGTCTAGGGCTAGAGTTATATCTAGATTTAGGATTAGCTTTAGGACTAGGACTAGTGTTAGGTTTAGATTTCGGTATAGGATTACCAGTAGGGCTAATGTTAGGGTTCGGGTTCAGGTTAGGGTCAGGTTTAGACATATGGTTAGTGTTTGGGTCAGTATAAGTTTCCAGGTTAGGATTAGGGTTTGGGTTATGGTTAGAGCTAGAATGAGGGCTAAGGTTAGGACTAGTAATAGGTTTAGGCTTTGGGTTAGGCTATGGATTAGGGTTAGGACTAGGGTTAGCATTAGGTTTAGGGTTTGGCTTAAGATAACAAATAGGATAAGAGCTAGTGCTAGGGAAGGGTTAGGTACTGGCTTATGGCTAGGATTAGTGTTAGAGTTAAAGCTAGGGTTAGCGCTCAGATTAGGGCCAGGTTTTGGGTTAGGTTAGGGCTTATGTTAGGGCTACAGCTAATATATAAACTAGGGTTATGATTAGGGCCAGTTTTGGGGTTAGAATTATGGCTAGGTCAAGTGTTAGGATTAGGATTAGTGTTAGCGTGATGTTTAGAGCTAGAGTTAGTTTTAGGGTCAGGGTCAGTGTTCAGGTTAGAGTTAGCTTTAGGGTTAAAGCCAGAATTATCACTAGGGTTACGTCTAGGAGTAGGGTTAGTGTTTGGGTTAGGTTAAGGTTTATTATTAGGGCTAGGGCTAGGTTTTTGTTTATATCTAGGGATAGAGATATGGCTAGATTTAAGATTAGGTTTAGGTCTATGGCTAGTGTTAGGGTTAGGTTTAGGAATAGGTTTATATCTAGTGCTAGTGTTAGGGTTCAATATAGGGTTAGGGTCAGGTTTAGACCTACAGTTACCATTAGGGTAAGAATAAGTGTCAGGTTTGAGTTATGGTTAGAGCTAGAGTGAGGGCTAGGGTTAGTACTAGTAATAGGATTAGCTTTAGGACTAGGGTTAGCATTAGGGTTAGGTTTGGCTTAGGGTAAGGGATAGGGTTAGACCTAGGGTTATGGGTTACATTTCGGGTAGGGTTAGGGCTAGTGTTAGGATTAGGTTTAGGGTTAATGCTAGAGTTAGGTTTCCGAATAGGGCTAAATTTTGGTTAGAGTTAGGGCTAGGTTCAGAGTTATGGCCAATGTTTCCAGTAGAGTTACTATTTGGGCTAGTTATAAGATTGAGGTTAGGACTAATTCTAGTGTTAGGGTTAGGTTTAATATTAGCCTGATGTTTAGAGCTAGGGTTAATATTAGGGTCAAAATTAAGGTCAGGGGTAGTTTTACGATTAGGGTTTGGACTCGAATTAGGGCTAGGGTTAGGGCTAGGTGTAGCATTAGGTTTTGGTTTAGGTTAAGCTTTAAAGTTAGGGCTATCTCGGGTTTGTTTTAGAGCTAGGGCTATGGTTAGGGCTAGTTTTAAGATTAGCATTAGGTTTAGGACTAGTGTTAGGGTTAGGTTTAGTCTTAGGTTTAGATTTAGATTTAGAGTTAGGATTAGATCTAGGGTTAGGTCTAAGGCTAAGGATATGGGTAGTGTTAGTTCTAGTTTTATAGCTAGGATTAGGGTTATGATAAAAATAGGATTAGAACTAGGGATAGAGCTAGGGCGAGAGTGAGAGTTCGTCTTAGGTCTAGGCTTAGGGTTTGGTTAGGTACAGGGCTTAATTAGGGCTAGGAGTAGGGCTAGGTTTCTGTTTATGTTTAGGTCTAGGGTTACTTTTGGGCTTAGGGTTAGGTTTAGTGTAAATGATGGGGTTAGAACTAGGTTTAGGGCTAGGGCGAAGGTTAAAATTAGGGTTAGGGCTAGGGTTTCATTAGAGTTATAATTAAAGCTAGGTTAAGGGCTAGGACGAGGGTTAAGTTTTGTATTTTGGATAGGGCTAGGATTAGTGTTAGGGCAAATGTCAGTTCTAGGGTTATGGTTAGGGATAGTTTTAGGGTTAGGTTTATGGTTATGTTCAGTGTAAGTGTTAGAATTAGGGTAAAGGTTAAATTTAGAGCTAGGTGTATTATTAGGGTCAGAGTCATGTTTAGAGTTTTGTTTAGGTTAGGTTTTAGGGTTAGGGCTCAAATTAGCATTAGGGTTTGTGTTAGGGTAATGATAGGGTTAGATTTAGGGTTCAGGTTAGGTTTAGCATAATGGATAGGGTTATGGTTAGACACAGGGTTAGATTTAGGCCTATGTTTAGCATTATAATTAGGGCTATGTTTAGGGTAATTTATAGGGTTAGAGCTAAGTTTAGCACTGAGGTTATGGATAGGATTTGGGCTAGGGTTATGGATATGGTTCGGTTAGGGTTATGGTTTGTGTTAAGTTTAGGGCTAGGATTACAGCTAGGGCAATTGTCAGGTCTATGGTTAAGTTAGGAATAGTTTTAGGGTTAGGTTTATGGCTAGGTCTAGTATAAGGTTTAGGTTTAGGGGTAGGGTCAGGGTTAGAGCTAGTTATATTATTACGGGAATCATCAGAGTTAGGGTTTGGCTTAGGTTAAGTTTAGGATTAGGGCTCAAATTAGCATTAGCGTTAGGGTTAGGGTAATGATAGGGTTAGGTTTAGGGTTCAAGTTAGGTTTTGGTTAACGAATAAGGTTAGGGTTAGCAATAAGGTTAGAGTTAGGCCTAGGGTTAGTATTAGTGTTATGGTTAGGGTTAGGGTAATGGATAGGGTTAGAGCTAGTTATAAGGCTAGGGTTATGTTTAGGATTCTGTCTAGGTTTAGGGTTTGGTTTAGGGCTAGATTTTGGTTTAGGGTTAGGTTAAAACTAGGTTTAAGTCTCAAATAAGGGCTAGGTTTTGGTTTTGGTTAGGGCTAGGGTTAGGGCTACGGCTAATGTATGAACTAGTGTTACAATTTGTGCCAGTTTTAGAGGTAGGGTTAGGGTGATGTTTTGAGCAAGGGTTATAGTTAAGGTCAGTGTAAGGGTCAGGATTAGATTTAGTGGTAGGTTTAGGACACGAATTAGGGCTAAAATTAGTGCTAGGTGTAGGGTTAGGTTTTGGTTTAGGTTAAGGGTTATGGTTAGGGCTATGGCTCAGTTTTGTTTTAGGGATAGGGCTAAGGTTAAGGCTAGATTTTGGATTAGCATCAGGGTTAGGGCTAGTTTTAGAGTGAGGTTTAGGCTTAGGGTTAGGGTTAAATTTAGAGTTAGGGTTGATACAAAGTAAGGGCTCATGCTAGGGTTAGGGTTATCCTAAGAAATATGGTTATAACTAGGGATACGTTTAGGGTGAGAATTAGATTTTCTTCTGAGGAGTAGGCTTAGGGTGAGCGTTAGGGTTACTGCTAAATTAGTGCTAGGACTAGGACCTGGGTTAGTGTTAGGATTAAACCTAGGGGTTGTGCTAGGGTTAGGGTTAGCACTGGGGTTAGGGTTAAGTTTAGGGGAATGAGTGGGGTTATAGCTAGTTTTAGGGCTAGGGTGAGTGTTAGAATTAGGATTAGGCCTCGAGTTATGGTTCAGTTTAGGATTAAGGCTAGGATTAGGGCTAGAATAAGGGTTAGGTATTCTGACAGGTTTAGGGCTAGGTCTCGGGCTAGGGATAATATCAGGAATAGGGTTATTGTTAAGGATAGTTTTAGGGTTAGGTTATGGCTAATTCTATTGTAAGGGTTAGGTTTAGGTTAAAGGTCAACCTAGGGTTAGGTTATAATAATAATAACTATGGTTATTATTAGTGTCACGGTCAGGGTCAGGGTTAGCATTTGGTTTACATTAAGGTTAAGGGGTTAGGGCTCGAATTAGTGTTAGGGTTAAGTATAGAGTAAAGGTAATGGAAGGTTTTACTATAGGTTTTAGTTAAGATTTAAGGTAACGGATGGGTTAGGTTTCAGCAATCGGGTTAGGGTTAACATTAGGGTTAGGGTTATGTTTAATGTAATGGATAGTTTTAGAGCTAGGGTTAGGGCTAGGTTATGGTTGGGATAAATCTAGGATTAGGGTTAGGTTTAGAGGTAGGGCTAGCGTTTTGTTTAGGGTAGGTGTTGTGGTTAGGGTAAGTGTTAGCTTAGGGTTAAGGTTATGGTTAGGTTAGGATAATGGTTAGTGTTTGAGCTAGGGTTAGGTCTAGTGAGAGGGTTAGGGTTAGGTTTAGTTCTAAGTTCAAATTATGGTTAGAATTAGGTTTAGTGTTAGGGATAGGGTTTTAATTAGGGTTAGGATTTGGGTTAGGGTAATGGATATGGTTACAGCTAAATTTCAGACTAGGGTTAGGTTAGGATTAGGGCTATGGTTAGGATTAGTATTTAGGATAGGCTAGGGTTATGTTTAGTGTAAGGGTTAGGCTTTGATCTAGGGTTAGGACTAAAGAGAGGGTTAGGGTTAGAGTTAGGGTTTGGGTTAGGGCTAGGCTTAGGTTTATGCTTAGAGCTAAGTTTAGGCCTAGGATTAGCTCTAGGTTTTGTGTTAGGTTTAGGTCTAGGGTTAGGACTATGGGTAATGTAAAAGATAGGGTAATATTTAGGGCTAGTGTTAGGTTTAGGGTTATATCTAGGTCTAGTGTTAGGTCTAGGTTTTGGGTTAGTGTCAGGGTTAAAACTAGTTTAAGTGTTAGGATCAGGGTCAGTGTTCAGGATAGGGTTAGGCTTAGGGTCAAAGCCAGAATTAGGACGAGGCGTAGGTATAGGGATAGGGTAAGTGTTTGGTTTAGGTTAAGGGTTATTGTTAGGGCTAGTGCTAGGATTTTGTTTAGATCTAGGGCTAGAGTTATAGCTATATTTAGGATTAGCTTTGGGTCTAGGTGTAGTGTTAGGCTTAGGCATAAGTATAGGTTTACCGGTAGGTCTAGTGATAGGTTTTGGTTTAGGTTTAGGGTCAGGTTTAGACCTAGGGTTACTTTTAGGGTCAGATGAGGATCAGGGTTAGTTAGAGATACATTGAGGGCGAGGGTTAAGACTAGTAATATGGTTAGAGTTGAAGTTAGGCTAAGGATTAGGGTTAGGACAAGGATTAGCATTTGGGTTAGGGTTTGGCTTAGGGTAAGTGATAGGGTTAGAGCTAGGGTTAGGGCTAGGGTTAGGTTTAGGTTTAGGGCTAGTGTTAGAGTTAAGATTAAGGTTAAAGCTAGGTTAAGGGCTCGGATCCAGGGTAGGATTTGTGTTAGTGTTAATGCTAGGGTAAGGACAATGACTAATGTACGAACTAGGGTTACAATTAAGGCTAGTTTTAGTGTTACAGTTAAGGCTAAGTCTAGTGTTAGGGTTAATTTAAGTTAGGGTGATGATTAGAGCTAGGATTAGTGTTAGGGTCCGCATCAGGGTCAGAGTAATTTTTAGAGTTAGGGTTAGGGCTAGGTGTAAATTTTTGGTTTGGTTTAGGTTAATGGTTTGTGTTAGGGATATGGCTTGGTTTTGTTTTATGGCTAGGGCTAAGGCAAGTTTTAGGATTAGCATTATGGTTAGGGGTAGTGTTAGGGTTTGGTCTGGCTTATGATTACAGTTAAATTTAGAGTTAGGTTTAGATCTAGAGTTAGGTTTAGATCTAGAGTTAGGATAGGGCTAAGGATAGAACTAGGACTAACGATAGGGCAAGAGTTCTAGTTAGTCTTAGGGCTAGGGTTAGGGTTAGGATAGGATTAAATTAGAGCTAGGATTAGCACTAGGCTTAGTGTTGTATTAGGCCTAGGGTTAGGGCATGGGTTAGGGTTAGGTTTAGGCTTATGGTTAGGTTTGTGGTAAGGGATGGGGCTATAGGTAGTTATAGGGCTAGGGTGAGGGTTAGAATTAGGGTTAGGGCTTGGGTTGGTTCGGGTTAGGATTAAGGCTAGGTTTAGGGCTAGGATTATGGTTAGGGCTAATTTCAGGTCTAGGGTTATGGTTAAAGATAGTTTAAGGTTAGGTTTATGGCTATGCCTTCTGTAAGCATTAGGTTTAGAGTTAGGGTCAGGTTTAGAGATAAGGGTATTATTAGGGTCATGGTCACGATTAGTCTTTTGGATAGATTAAGGTTTAAAGTTAGGACTTGAATTAGCATTAAGACTATGATCAGTAATGATAGGGTTAGGTTTAGTTTTCAGGTTAGATTTAGGGTAATTGATAGGGTGAAGATTAGGGATAGGGTTAGGTTTAGGCCTAGGGTTAGGGTTATGGTTAGGATAATGGGTAGGTTTAGAGCTAGGGTTACAGCTAGGGTTATGGTTACAATTAGTGATAGGGTTAGAGTTAGGTTTAGGGTTAAAGCTAGGTTTAGGGCTCAGAATAGGGCTAGAATTTGGGTTAAGTTAGGGCTAGGGTTAGGGTTATGGCTGATGTAAGTACTAGGGCTATGATTAGGGCTAATTTAAGTGTTGGGGTTAGGACTAGGACTAGTGTTAGATTTAGGTCTAGGGTTATGGTGATGTTTAGACCTAGGGTTAATTTTAAGGTCAGAGTCAGGGTGAGGATGGGTTTTAGGGTCCGACTTAAGACTCAAATTTTTGCTAGGGTTAGGGCTAGGTGTAGGATTAGGGATTGGTTTATGTTAAGGGTTAGGGTTAGGTCTATGTCTCAGTTTGGTTTTAGTGCTAGGGCTAGGGTTAGGACTAGTATTACTTAGGATTAGCCTTAGGGTTAGGGCTACGATTAGGCTTAGGCTTAGGCTTATTTTTAGGGTTAGATTTAGAGTTAGGGTTAGATCTAGGGTTATGGCCAGGGACATGAATTGGGCTAGGGTTAGACCTATGGTTCAGGCTAGGATTAGGCTTCCTGTAGTATATAGGGTTAGAACTAGAGTTAGGGCTATTGTGAGAGTTAGAGTTAGTCTTTGGGCTAGGGTTAGGTATAGGGTTAGGGATAGCCCTAAATTAGTCCTAAGATTAGGGCTATGGTTAGTGTTAGGTTTAGGCCTAGGTTTAGGGTTAAGGTTATAATTAAGGCTATGTTTAGAGCTAGGATAAAGACTAGGGTTTGTGTGAGGATTAAGGCTAAGATTATGGCTATGGCTAAAGTCAGGTCTAGTGTTATGGTTAAGGATAGTTTTAGGGTTAGGTTTATGTCTAAGTCTAGTGTAAGGGTTAGGTATAGGGTAATAGTCAGGTGTAGAGCTAGGGGAATAATTAATGTCAGGGTCAGTGTTGGACTTTGGTTTAGGTTTGAGTTTAGGGTTAGGGCTCGAATTAGCATTAAGGTTAGCATTAGGGTAATGATAAGGTTAGGTTTAGGGTTCAGGTTAGTTTTAGGGTAATTGACAGTTTGGGGGATAGTGATAAGGTTAGGGTTAGGCCTAGGGTTAGCATTAGGGTAAGGGTAATGTTTAGGGTAATGGATACAGTTAGAGTGAAGGTTAGGGCTAGGGTTATGGTTAGGAATAGGTCTTGAGTTAGGGTTAGGGTGAGGGTTAGAACTATGGTTAGGTTTAGGGTAATTGGAAACCAGGTGCCTGTACAGTTGCTGTCCCACATTGATAGCTACACCCCCGAAAAGCTTGTAAGAAAAATCTTGAGTTATCACCGCTGGAGGTGGGAGAGTTGGAAACTGCTTACCTGATAAGCTGCAGAACAGAGCTGGTAGCTACGCCCACTGATAGATAGTGAGTAAGGTTTTGCAAGATGGATTCCATGTATTACCCATGTACGGGGTTTGGTGAAGTGGGTGATTCTGGAGTGACATTGTACTGTGTCCAGAGCTCGTTCTAGTGATTCTAAAGCAAAGTCTCTGGGTTCTGTGCTGCCTTCTGTCTGTGCAGTGAGTGCCCATGTGGCTGAGATTGCTATCTGCACCCAGAGAAACTGCACAGCCGAGCCTTCCATCTGAGCTGAGAGCACCCATGGGGCCCTAGTTTCCTTCAAATTTCTATGATACTGAGCAGGACTCACCTTTTACTTAGCCTTACTATGCTCCACAGGTTTGGGCCTTCTCGATTCAATGGTTCACTGTCAGGAACAGTTTGTATTTTAAGGTTTTCCTTCATTATGGCTTATTGATGTGAATGAAAATTGAGCTGGAAATCCAACATGGTTGACAGGAGGTGCTTGAAACTTCACACAATCAGTTCTCAGTGGGCACTCTCAGTTTCTTTCTTTTGAAGGTAGGCCAAAAATGAAGCATGCAAAAGAAACTGTATCCAAGAGCACTTAAGGAGAAAACAGAGGAACATGTATGTACTGAAATAAGTCTCCCAACAATTTGATCAGATATCTTTGATATTCATCTTGTAGTATTCATCTTTTAGCTTGCTGCACTAGGCTCCCCAAGGTTGGCACTTCTAGGATCAATGGTTCTCTAAACAGGTAATGGATAGTGTTACATTTAGAGTTAGGGCTAGCTTTAGAGCTAGTGTTATGTTTAGAGTTTGTTTTGTTCAAATTTCTTTGATACTGGGAAAATTAATCTTTTCCTATCATTACTATGTGCCCCAGTTTTGGGCCTTCTTGGTTTAATGGTTCACTGTTTGGAATAGTTTGTTTTTAATGTCTCACTTCATTTTGACCTATATGGGTAAATCAAATGAAGCTGTAAATCAGAGGGTTGGTGCTAGCTGGTTGAAACTTCACATTCTTAATCAGTTGTCTGTGGGCACTCTCTGGTTTCTTCCTTGTAAAAGTAGCCATAAGCTGAAGCATGCAAAACAACTTTATCCAAGAGTACTTTAGTACTTTAGGAGAACACAGGGCAATATGCATGTACTGAAATACCTCCCCCAATTATTTGGTCAGATTTCTTTGATACTGTGCTGGATTCATCTGTAAGCTTCCCCACTAGTCTCCCCAAGTTTAAACATTTTTTGATCAAAGTTTCTCTTAACAGGTTAGGCTTAGGCTTATGGTTAGAGTTAGGGCAAGTGTTAGAACTAGTTTTAGGGTTAGAGTAAGTTTTTTTTTTTCAATTTATTGGATACTGGGCAGCATCTACCTTTTTCCTATTCTTAGTATGCTCCCCATGTTTGGGCCTCCTAGGTAAAAGGGTTTGCTCTCAGAAGCAGTTTAAATTTTCATGTTTCACTTCATTTTTCCCTATAGGGGGGAATGGAAATGGAGCTGGACGCAAACAGGGTTTGTGCTAGCTGCTTGAAACTTCACACACTCAATCAGTTCTCAGTGCACATTCTCTCATTTGTTTCTTGTGGTAGTAGCCCAAAGCTGAATTAGAAAGAAACAGCTTTATCTGTGAGCACTTTAGGAGCAAGCTTTAATTTTTTTGCATGGATTACTTTGATATTGTACAGGATTCATCGTTTTCCTAGTCTTAGTAGGATCTCCATGTTTGGGTTTTCAAGGTTTGCTAGTTCACTGTCAGGAACAGTTTAAATTTTTAGGTTTCACTTTATTGTGGCCTACAGACGTGAATGAAAATGGAGCTGGGAACTCAACAGAGTTAGTACTAGCTGCTTGAAACTTCACACACTCAATCAGCTCTCTGTGGGCACTCTCTGGTTGTTCATTGTGAAAGTACTTTAAAGTGAAGCACTTTACACTACACCTAGCAATAACTTATCCATAAATTTATTTTTAACCATAACTCTAGACCTGATATTAGCCCTAGACCTGGTCCTAGCCATAACCATAAAAGAAACCCTAGCCCTAATCCTAGCCTTAATCCTAAAGTGAAACATAACCCTAGGCCTAATCCTAATTGTAGCTCTCACCCTATTGCTAAAGCAAGATATATCCCCACCCATTCCCCTAAACTTAACCTTAACACCAATGCTAACCCTAACTCTAGCCCAAACCCTTAGTCTAACCATAACACTAACCCTAGCCTTAATACTAGCCCTGATGTAGCCCTAACCCTAACACTAACATTAGCACAAATCCTAAACCCTAATTTAGCTCTAACCCTAAAGCTAAATCTAGCACTAATGCTAACATTAACCCTAGCCCTAATCCCAGCCCAAATTTAGCCCTAACCCTAGCCCTAATCCTAGCTCTAATTTAGCCCTAACTCTAACTCTAATCCTAAGACTACTACTATACCTAACTCTAATTCTCACCCTACCCGTATCCCTAGTTCTAATTATATGCATTACCATGCCCCTATCCCTCACCCTAATCCTAAACCTAGCCCTAGCCCTAGCCCTAGCCCTAACCCTAGATCTAACCCTAACTCAAAATCAAACCCTAACCCCAGGCCTAAACCTTAACCTAACATTAGCCCTAATCCTGATGCTAATCCATAATCTAGCCATAACTAGAGCCATAGCCCTAAAACAAAACCAACCTATATACCAAAACCTAACCATACAACTAGTACTAACTTTAGCCCTAATTCGAGTTCTAACACTAACCCTAAAACTAACCCTGACTCTAACACTAACCCTAACATAAACCTTGCTCTAAATATTACCCTAACCCTAAACCTAAGGGTGACACAAGACCTAGCCCTAACCCTAACCCCAAAACTAGCACTAATTGCAACATTAGTTCATGCATTACCATAGCCCTAATCCTAACCCTAACCAAACCCAAAACCAAGCCCTAATTCGAGCCTTAACCCTAGATTTAAACCTAACCCTAAACCTAATCCTAAACCAGAACTTAGGCCTAAACTTTACCCTAACCCTAGCCAGAATTCTAACTATAACCCTAGCCCTGTCACTAGCTCTAAACCTATCCATTACCCTAACCATAACCATAACTCTAATGGTAACCCTAGGCTTAACCCTAAACTTATCCCTAACCCTAATCTATTTCATTAACCTAAACCTAACCTGAACCCTAAACCTAACCTATTATTACACTAACTCTAACCCTAATGCTATTCAAGCCCTAACCCCAAACCATAACCCAACCGACATTCTGACTCTGCCTTTTCCCATGATAATATACCTAGCTCCAATCCTGACCCTACCCCTAAATCTAAGCCTAATACTTGACCTCACCATAAACCTAACCCTAAATCTACCCCTAGCCATAATCCTAGACCTGACATTTGCCCTAGCCGTAATTCTAGCCCTAAACTTAACACAAAACAAACCCATAACCCTAATCCTAACCCTAGCCATAATCCTATCCATAACCCTAGACCTAAATTTAACAATAACCCTATAAATTACCCTAAACATAACCCTAATTATAATGCTAACCCTAGGCCTAAATTTAACCCTATCCCTAACTGTAACCCTATCCATTATGCTAAATCTAACCTGAACCGTAAACCAAACCCTATCATTACCCTAACGCAAACCCTAATGCTAATTTGGGCCCTAACCCTAAACCCTAACCTAAACAAAACACTAAATGTGACCCTGACCCTAATAATACCCCTAGCTCTAAATTTGACCCCTAGCCAAAACCTAACACTTACACTAAACATAGCCATAAACCTAACCCTAAAACTATCTCTAACCATAACCCTAGACCTGACATTCACCCTAACACTAATCCTAGTCCTAACACTAACACAAACCCTAGCCCTCATCCTAGCCCTAAATCCAGCCTTAATCATAACTCTAATGAACCCCTAGCCCTAAACCTAATTCTAAACTTCACTCTAGCCCTATCTCTACATCTAACCCCATCATTTACATGAAACCTAACCCTAAGCATAAAACTAACCTTAGGCCTAAATATAACCATAAACCTAGCCTTATTACTAGCCCTAATTAAGCCCTATACCTAACTAAACACTAAGCTTAGCCATAAGACTAACTCTCACTCTCACCCTAGCCCTATTCCTAGTTCTAAACCTATCCCTTACCATAACCATAATCCTAGCCATAAACCAAGACCTAACAGTAGCCCTATACTTGGCCCTATACCTAACCCTCGATTTAATCCTAAATCAAAATTTAACTTTAATCCTAAGCCTAAACCTAAGCCTAACACTAGCCCTAAACCTAATGCTAAGCCCCAAACTAGCCCTAACCATAGCCCTAGACCTAAAACAAAACAAGTCCATAGCCCTAACTTTAAAACTTAAAATAAACTGAAACCTAACACTACTCCTAGCCCTAACCCTAGCCCTAATTTTTTTTTATTTTATTTTTAATTTTTTATTGTTGGTTGTTCAAAACATTACATATTTCTTGATATATCATATTTCACACTTTGATTCAAGTGGGTTATGAACTCCCACTTTTACCCCATATACAGATTGCAGAATCACATCAGTTACACATCCACTGATTTACATATTGCCATACTAGTGTCTGTTGTGTTCTGCTGCCTTTCCTATCCTCTACTATCCCCCCTGACCTCCCCTCCCCTCTTCTCTCTCTACCCCCTCTACTGTCATTCATTTCTCCCCATTGTATTATTTTTCCCTTTCCCCTCACTTCCTCTTGTATGTACTTTTGTATAACCCTGAGGGTCTCCTTCCATTTCCATGCAATTTCCCTTCTCTCTCCCTTTCCCTCCCACCTCTCATCCCTGTTTAATGTTAATCTTCTTCTCTTGCTCTTCGTCCCTACTCTGTTCTTAGTTACTCTCCTTATAACAAAGAAGATATTTGCCATTTGTTTTTTAGGGATTGGCTAGCTTCACTTAGCATAATCTGCTATAATGTCATCCATTTCCCTGCAAATTGTATGATTTTGTCATTTTTTAATGCAGAGTAATACTCCATTGTGTATAAATGCCACATTTTTTTATCCATTTGTCTATTGAAGGGCATCTAGGTTGGTTCCACAGTATTGCTATTGTAAATTGTGCTGCTATGAACATCGATGTAGCAGTGTCCCTGTAGCATGCTCTTTTTAGGTCTTTAGGGAATAGACAGTGGGGTCGGGCTCCAAATTCCTCAATAGGACACCCATAGCACAAAAGTTAATAACTAGAATCAACAAATGGGACTTACTCAAACTAAAAAGTTTTTTCTCAGCAAAAGAAACAATAAGAGAGGTAAATAGGGAGCCTACATCCTGGGAACAAATCTTTACTCCTCACACTTCAGATAGAGCCCTAATATCCAGAGTATACAAAGAACTCAAAAAATTAGACAATAAGATAACAAACAACCCAATCAACAAATGGGCCAAGGACCTGAACAGACACTTCTCAGAGGAGGACATACAGTCAATCAACAAGTATATGAAAAAATGCTCAACATCTCTAGCTGTCAGAGAAATGCAAATCAAAACCACCCTAAGATACCATCTCACTCCAGTAAGATTGGCAGCCATTAGGAAGTCAAACAACAACAAGTGCTGGCGAGGATGTGGGGAAAAGGGTACACTTGTACATTGCTGGTGGGACTGCAAACTGGTGCAGCCAATTTGGAAAGCAGTATGTAGATTTCTTGGAAAGCTGGGAATGGAGCCACCATTTGACCCAGCTATTCCCCTTCTCTGCCTAGCCCTAATTTGAGGCCAATCCCTAACGCTAAAACTACTCAGACCTTGAATTTGACCGTAACACTAACCCTAGATCTAAACATTATACCTAACTCTACCACTAGACCTAGTCCTAACCCTAATACTACAACTAGCTGAAATCGTAACCCTAGACAATATATTGGCCATAAATCTAAAACTATCCCTAACTGTATCCAAAACCTAGCCTTTATGCAAGACCTAACCCTAGCTTTAACCCTAAACCTAAACCGAATGCTAGGCCTAACCCTAACCCTAACCCTAAACATAGCCCTAATGCTAGCTCTAATCCTATTCCTTTCCCTAAGCTAACCCTAACCCTAATGCTAACCCTAGGCATAATTCTAATCCTTAGCCTAACACAAACACTCACCCTATTACTAGTCCTAACCCTAGACCTCATTGTAGCTCTAAACATAACCCAAACCCTAAACGTAACCCTGACATTTATTCTGACCCTAAAGGTAACCTTATGTCTAAAACTGACCCTAACCATAAACCGAACCCTAACACTAGCACTAGCAATAAACCTATGCCTAAAACTAACCATAATACTAGCCATAGACCTAAACCTAATCCTAAATCTAGCCATATCTCTAGCATAGACCTAAACAATAACCTAGCCCTAGCCCTAATGATATAACTTAACCTAACACAAACACTAACCCTACCTCTAGGCCTAAGTCTAGTGATAATATTGGGTTTAACCCTAACCCTAACTATAACCCGAATACTGACCCTGACCCTAACACTAACCTTAGCTCTAAATATCACGCTAATGGTAACCATACCACTAACATTTGATCTAGCCATAACACCCAAAAAGTAGCCCTAATCATAACTTTGGTTTATACATTAGTTGTGGGCCTAATACTAGCCCAAACCTAAACCAAAACCTAGCCCTAAGCTGAGCGCTAACCCTATTTTTAACCCTAACACTAAAACTATCCCTAACCCACACCCTAACCCTAGATCTAACCCTAGATTTACCCTATGTGTTACCTTAAGCTAAACCCTAAACCTAATGCTAACCCTAGTCCTAACACTAATCCAGAGCCTAACCCAAACCCTAACCCTATTACTAGTCCTATCCCTCACCTTTGTTCTAGCTCTATACCCGAACATAATTCCAAACCCTAACCTGACACTTATTCTGACCCTAACACTAACCGCAGGTATAAACCTGACCCTAACCCGAAACCGAACCCTAACATTAGACCTACCGGTAATCATATACTTAAACCTAAACCTAAACAAGCCTTAGACTTAAACCTAATCTTAAATCTAGCCATATCTCTAGCCCTAGACATGAACACCAACCTAGTCCTAGCCCTAAAAATAACTGTTAACCTAACCCAAACACTAACCCTACCCCTAGACCTAACCTTAGTCCTAATTCTGGCACTAAACCCAACACTAACTCTAACCTGAATAATGGCCCTGACCCTAACATAATCCTAGCTCCAAAGCTCACCCTAAACAAAAACCTAATCCTAACACTAGACCTAGCCATAACCCTAACCCTCAAACTAGCCCTAATCATAACCCTAGCTCTTACATTACCCATGGCCCTAACCCTAGACCTACACTAACACAAAAGCTAGCCCTAATTTTAGGCCTGAAGATAGCCCTAAGTGTACCCTAAACCTAACACTAGCCCTAACTCTAAACCTAAGCCTCACTTTTGACCTAATCCTAGCACAAAGCCTAACGTTTACCCTTAATATAACCCAGCCCTGTCCCAAAACCAAACCTAACACTAGCCCTAATCCTAACATTAACCATAGCCGTAACCATAGCTCTAATTATATCAACTACCCTAATCCTAGCCCTAATCCTAATGATAACCCTAGCCCTAACCCTAGCTCTAATTCTATCCTTTACCCTAACCATAATCCTAACCATAAGGCTAACCCTAGGCTTAAACCTAACCCTATCACAATCCCTAAACCTATCCATTGCCCTAAAACTAACCTGAACCCTAATACTAAGCCTATTCATTACCCTAATCCTAACTCTAAACCTAATGCTAATTTGAGCCCTAAACCTAAACCTTAACGTAAACCAAACCTTAAGCCAAACACTGACCCTAATAATACACATAGCTATAAACTTGAGCCTTACCCTAAATCTAACCCTTACACTAGACCTAATCCATAAACATAAATCGACACCTAACTCTAACTGAAACCCTAGACCTGACATTAGCCCTAGCCCTAATCCTATCCCTAACTCTAACAAACACTAGCTCTCACCCTAGCCTAAAATTTAGCTTTAATCATAACCCTAACCCTAATTCTAACCCTTTCCCTAGCCCTAAACCTAGTTATAACCCAATTGCTTCCCTAAACCTAACCCAAACCCTAACCCTAACACTAAACCTAGCCCTATACTTAATCCTAGGACTCACCCTAACACTAGCTCTAGCCCTAATCTTAAACCTAACCCTAATCCTAGCTTTAAGACTAACTATACATCTCACCCCAGCCCCAGCCCTAGCCCTAATTCTATCCCTGTCACTTACCGTAAACTTATTCCTAGCCATAGCCTAGAATAATGCTATCCCTAACCTTAACCTTGCCCTAATCCTAGATCTAAACCTAATTCTAAATCTAACCCTAATTCTACAACTAAACCTAACCCTAACACTAGCCCTAACCCTAATGCTAATCCTAAAACTAGCCCTAAACATAGGCTTAGCCCTAAAACAAAATTGAACCATAATACGCACCCTAAACTTTTACCTAAACCAAACCCTAACCTTATATCTAGCCCTAAGCCTAGCCCTAATTTGAGTTCTAATCTTAACCCTAAATCTACCCCTAAACCTGTCTCTGACATAAACACTAACCCTAACTCTAAACATCACCCTAAACCTAAACCTTAACCTAACAGTAGAACTGGTCCTAACCCTAATTCTACAACTAGCTCTAATCATAAACATAGAGTATACATTAGCTGTAACCTTAAACCTAATGCTAACCAAACCTAGCCCAATTCTGATACCTAACCCTAGCTTTCACCCTAACCATAACCCTAACATAGCCCTAACCCTAACCCAAACCCTAGCAATAAACCTAGCTCTAACCTTATACTTTACCCTAGCCAAACCCCAACCCTAATGCTAACCCTAGTCCTAAACCTAATCCTTAGTCTAAGGCAAACCCTAAACCTATTACTAGTCCTAGCCTTAGCCCTCATTCTTGTTATAACTATAACACAAATTCTAACCCTAACCGTGACCCTTATTCTGATCCTGAACCTAAACCAAACCCTAACACTTGCCCTACCCATAACCCTATATATAAACCTAACCCTAACACTAGCCCTAGCCCTAGATTAAACCTAATTCTAAATCTAGCCATATATTTAACCAAGACCAAAACAAACAAACAAACAAAAAAACCAGCCCTAGCTCTAATGGTAACCCTTTACCTAAGCCAATCTTTTCCTCTAGACCTAACCAATCCTAATTCTGGCTCTAGCCCTAACCCTAATTCTAATCCAAACACAGACCCTGACACTAACACTAACCCTACATATAAAACTGACCCTAACTGAAACCTAAACCTAACACTAGATCTAGCCATAACTGTAAATATAACACTTACATAACCATAGCACTAAAACTGGCTCTAAACCTAGCACAAAACCTAGCCCTAAACCTAGGCCTAAACCTAGCCCAAAGCATAACCCTAACCCTAACCTAACCTTATCCCTTACCTTAAGCCTAACCCTCACGCTAACCCTAACCCTTTTCTTAGGCTTAACCCTAGATAAAACCCAAAACCGAATCCTAAAAATAACCCTAGGCCTATCCCTAAACCTAATGCTAATCCTAGCCCTAATCATAAGGTTAACACTAGCCCTAATACTATCTCTAAAATTATACATTACCCTAAACCGAAACTTAACCCTAATGATAACCCTAGCTCTAATCCTAATTGTAAACCTAATCTTAGACCTAATCCTAAACATAACCCTCATCGTAGCCTTAATCCTAGATAAAACCCTAACCGTTACTCTAACACTAACCCTAGACCAAACCCTAACACTAACCCTAAACCTAAAACTGTCCCTTACCCTAACCTGAAATCTAACCCTATCCATTACCTTAACTCAAATGATACTCTTAGCCCTAATCTTAGCACTAACCCTAAACCTAAAGCTACCACTAACCCTAACCCGACATCTAACCTTTTCCATTAACCTAACTCTAAAGATAACCTTAGCACTAACCCTAACACTAATCCTAACCTTAACCCTAAATCTAACCCTAGATATAATCCTAAACCTAACCCTCACCCTAGCACTAACCCTATCTCCAAACCTAACCTGTACCATAAACCTAACCCAAACCCTCACCCTAGCCCTAGCCCTAACCCTAACTCTAGCCCTAATACTATTCTAAACCCTAGCACTAACCCTAGCTCTAATGCTATTCATTACCCTAACAATATCCTTAACCCAAATGCTAACCCTAGGACTAACCCTAACTGTATCCCTAACCCTAATCCCACCAATTACCCTAATCTTAACCTGAATCCTAAACCTAAACCTATCCATAAGCCTAAACTTAATTCTAACCCTAATGCTAATTTGAGCCTTAACCCTAATAACTAACCTAACACAAACCCCAAACCTGACCCTGACCTTAAAATTACACCTTACCCTTAACATGGGCCTTACCCTAAACCTAACATTAGACCTAGCCATGAACCTAACCCTATAACTATCCCTAGCCATAACCCTAAACCTGACATTATCCCTATCCCTAAAACTTGCCCTAACCCTAACACAAAAACTAGCCCTCATCCTAACCCCAAATCTAGCCTTTATTCTAACACAAAACTAACCCTAGACCTAAACCTATTGTAATCATTGTCCTAGCCCTAAACTTAGCTATAACCCCATCTGTTCCCCTAAACCTAACCCTAAACCTAATCTTCAACATAGCCCTAACCCTAGGCCTAAGCCTAACACCAATCCTAGACATATTCCTAGTCCTAATTTAGCCCTAAACTTAACACTATCCCTAGCCTTAAGACTAACTCTAACTATTTCCCTAGCTCTATTCCTAGTTCTAACCCTATCCCTTACCAGAACCCAGACACTAGACCTAACCTTAGCCCTAACCCTAGCCATATCCCTAATCCTAAAATTAACCATAACTCTAAATGTACTTCTAAGCCTATACTCACCATATCACTAGCAATAACACTAACACTAATCGTAAAACTACCCTTACCTTTAGCCTTAGCCTTAAAACATAAAGAGCCATAGAACTAACCCTAACCCTTAACCTAAGCCAAAGCAGAACCTACATCTAGCCCTAAGCCTCCACTAATTTGAGTTCTATCCCCAAACCTAAAACTAACCCTGACCCTGACTCTGAACCTAACACTAACCTTAGGTCAAAGCATCACCCTGAACTTAAGCCTAACCATAAAACTAGACTTAGCCCTAACTGTAAACCTAAAATTAGCCTTAATCATAACCCTAGTTCTTACATTAGCTGTATCACTAACACTAGCCTTAATGTAA
This sequence comes from Marmota monax, assembly GCF_021218885.2. NCBI lineage: Eukaryota > Metazoa > Chordata > Mammalia > Rodentia > Sciuridae > Marmota > Marmota monax. The sequence goes on from NW_026691962.1 coordinate 40,746, forward strand.
CACAAAATCTAGCCATAAGGTGAGCCCCAACCATAGCTTTAACCCTAACTCTAAACCTCAACTAAGTCCTAACCCTTACCCTAAACCTAACCCTAAATTTAATCCTTGCAATAACCCTAAACCTAACACTAACACTAACCATAACCCTAGACTTAAACCTACCTCTAACTCAATTACCCTAACCCTAACCCTAATTCTAACCCTAATGCTAACCCTCAGCCTAACCTAACACATTCACTAACCCTAACCTATCCATTACCCTAAACATAATCCTAATCCTAAACCTAACCAAACATAAACCTAGACGAAACACTAACCCTAAAACTAGCCCTAATTGTAACCCTAGTTCTTACATTAGCCATAGCCCTAAAGCTAACACAAAACTTAGCATAGCCTTAATCCAAGGTCTAACCCTTGCTTTAACCCTATACCTAAACCTAACCCTAGCTCTAACCCTAACCCTAACCTTAGCCCTAACACTAGTGCTAACCCTATCCCTTACCCTTAGCCAAACTCTAACCCTAAAGCTACCCTAGTCCTAAACCTAATTCTTAGCCTAACCCAAAACCTAACTCTATTACTAGTTCTAACCCTAAACCTTATTCTAGCTACATTTCTATCCCAAACCCTAACCCTAACCCTGACCCTTATTCTGATCCTAACACTAATCATAGGTCTAAACATGACCCTAACCCTAAACCGACCCCTAATATTGGCACTACCTGTAACCTTATAACTAAACCTTACCCTAACACTAGACCTAGACCTACAGTTAATCCTTTATCTAGTGATATCTCTAGGCCTAGCCCTAAACAAAAACTTAGTCCTAGCCCTAATAATAACCCGTAACCTAACCCAAACACTAACCCTACACCTAGACCAAACCTTAGACCTAACGCTGGCCCTAACAATAAACTTAACCCTATACAAAACATTGACCCTTACCCTCACACAAACTCTAGCTCTAAAACTTATCCTAACAAAAAACATAACCCTAACACTAGACCTAGCCATATCACTAACCCTGAAACTAGCCATCATCATAGGCCAAAATCTACCTCTAACTCTCTCCAAAACCCTAACCCTAACCCTAATGCTAACCCTAGCCTTAACCCTCACACTGAGTCTAACTCTAATCCTCATCCTAGTGCAAACACTAGCTCAATCCCTAACACTTAAACTTAACCTAAACCTAACACTAACCCATGGCCTAAACCTAAACCTAACCTAAAACCTAGCCCTAATCCTAACCTTAACAAAATCCCTAACCCTACCTCTAAGCTTACATATTTCCCTAACTCTAACCTTAACCTTAATAATACCCTAGCCCTAACCCTAGCTCTAACCCTGCCTATTACCCTAACCCTAACCCTAATCCTGATGATAACCCTAGCCATTACCCTAAATCTAACCTAACCCTAGACAAAACCATAAAACTAAACCCTTGCCATAGAGGTGACCCCTGCTCAAACCCTAACCATTATGCTAAACCTAACACTAACCCTATCCCTAATCCTAACATTGAGCCAAAACCTAACCCTAACCCTAACCCTAACAAGACATCAAACCCTATGAATACCCTAAACCTTACGATAACCCTAGCCCTAAACTTAACACTAACCTTGACCCTAACCGTAAGTATAACCTAGACCTAACCCTAAACCTAACACTTGCACTTGTTTAAAACATAGCTCAAACTCTAAACCATACCCTAAACCTGAACCTAACCCTAACCCTAGGCCTAACACTAACTCTAGCCCTAATACAAACCATAACCCTATCCCTAACCCTATCCATTATTCTAAGCACAACCATAACCCTAAGGCTAACCCTAGGCCAAACCCTAACCCTTTTGCTAACTCTAACCCTATCAACTACCCTAGACGTAACATGAACCCTAAACCCACACCTATCATTACCCTAACCAAACCCTAATGCTAATTCAAGCTCTAAACCTAAACCCCAACCTAAACCAAACCTGAAACCTAATTCTTACACTAATAAGACCCCTAGCTCTAAACCTGACCCTTACCCTAAACCAAACCCTTACACTGGACCTACCCATAAATCTAACCCTCAATCTATTCCTAATGTAACCCTAGACCTGACACTAGCCCTAGCCCTAATTCTTGCCATAACCCTAAAACAAACCCTAGCCATCATCCTAGCCCTAAACCTAGCCTTATTACTAAACAAAACCATAACACTAGACCTAACCGAATTCTAACCTCTGACCTAGCCCTAAAACTAGCTCTATTCCCATGACTTCCCATAAACCTAACTCTATCCCTAAACCTAAACCTAAGCCTAAAACTAGGCCTAACCCTAATACAAACACTAGACCTAATCCTAGCCCGTTTATCTCTAAACCTAACCTAACCCTAGCCCTGAGATTACCTCTAACTCTCGCCTTAGTCCTATTTCTAGTTCTAACCCTATCCCTTACCATAATCCTATCACTTGCCTGTACATTAGCCCTAACCATAACCTTGAACATAAAAACAAAACACTAAGACTACAACTAGCCCTAAACCTAGCCCTAATTCAAGTCCTATCCCTAATCCTAAGACAAACCCTGACCCTGACTCTGACCCTAACACTAACCCTAACTCTAAACATCACTCAAAACATAAACCTAAACCTAACCCTAGACCTAGCCCTAACCCTAACCCTAAAACTAGTTCTAATCATAAGCCTAGTTCTTACATTGGCTGTAGCCCTAAACCTAGCCCTAACCTAACCCAAAACCTATCCTTAATCGGAGCCCTAACACTACGTTTAACCATGACCATAACCCTAATTCTAGCCCAAAACCTTACCCTAAACCTAGCCCTAACCCTAACCCTTGACATAACCCAAAACCTAACCCTAACCTTAGCCTTTATCCTAACCATAAACCTAGTGCTAACCCCAGCTGTAACCCTATCCATTACCCTAAACCTAAACCTAACCCTAATGCTAAACCTAGGATAACTCTAAACCTATTCCTAACCCTAAACCTATACATTACCCTAAACCTAATCTGAACCCTAAACCTAACCATATCCATAAACCTAATCCTTACCCTAATAATATTAACCGTAAAACTATCTCGGACCATAACCCTAGACATGACATTAGCCCTAGCCCTAATGAAGTCCTAACCCTAAAACAAACTCTAGTCCTAATCCTAGCCCTAATCTTAGCCTTAATCCAAAACCTAACCCTAACCATAAACCTAACCCTAATTTTAACCCTCACCCTAGTTCTAAAGCTATATATAACATCATACCTAACCATAACCATAACCATAACCCTAGCCATAAACCTAGGCTCAACCATAATACTAACCCTAGCTCTAATCCTAGCCCTAATAAAGACCTAATTCTAACCCTAAATCTAACCCTAACACTAAGTCTAACTCTCACCCTGTCCCTATCCCTAGTTTTAACCCTATCACTTATGATAACTCAAACCCTAGCCCTAACCTTTGCTTTAGCCCTAAACCTAGATGTAACCTAAAACTCTAAATCTAACCCTAAACCTAAGCCAAAACCACACCTTAACACTAGCTCTAACCCTGACGCTAAATTGAAACTAGCTCTAACCCTAGTGCTAGTCCTCAAGCCAAACCGAGCCATAGCACTGACCCTAAACCTTAACCTATACCAAACCCTAACTCTACACCTAGCCCTAACCCTAGCCCTAATTCGAGGCCTAACTCTAACTCTAGAACTAATAGTAACCCTGACTCTGACCTTAACACTAACCCTAGCTCTACACATCACCCTATCCCTAAACCTAATCGTAACACTAGACCTCAATGTATACATAATCCTAAAACTAGCCCTAATCGTAGTGCCAGTTCTTTAATTAGCCATAGCCCTAAACCTAACACAAAACCTAGCCCTAATCCAAGGCTTAACCCTAGTTTTAACCCTTACCCGAACCCTGGCCCCAACCTTAACCCTATCCCTAGTCCTAATTCTTGCTCTAACCCTATTTCTTACACTTAGTCAAACCCTCACCCTATTGCTACCCTAGTCCTAACCCTAATTCTATGCCCACCCCAAACCCTAACTCTATTACTAGTGCTAAAACTAGCCCTCATTCTAGCTCTAAACTTAACCCAAACCCTAAGCCTAATGCTGACCCTTATTCTGACCCTAACTATAAACTTAGGTTTAAACCTGACCCTAACCCTTCTCCGAAACCTAACACTAGCCCTACCACTAACCCTAACCCTAAACCTAACACTAACACTAGCCCTAGACCTAAACCTAATTCTAAATATAGCCATAACCCTAGCCTTAGCCCTAACAATAACTCTTAACCTAAACCAAATACTAACTCTACCACTAGACCTACCCTAGTTCTCATTCTGGACCTAACCCTAAACCTAATCCTAACCTGAAAACTGACACTTACCCTAACAAAAACCAAACTCTAAACATTATTCTAACCCAAAAACTAACCCTAACACTAGACAAACTCTAAATCTAGCCATAACCATAACTCTAGCTCTTACATTACCCATATACCTAAAACTAGCCCTACCTCACACAGAATTCTAGCCCTAATTACAGCCCTAAACCGAACCCTAAGCATAACTCTAACCCTAACTTAGCCCTAACCATAAACCTAACCCTCATTCTAGCACTAAACCTAGCTCAAACGCTAAACCTTACCTAAACATAACCCTAGCCAAAACCCTAAACCTCACACTAACTCTAGCCCTAACCCTAAATGTAACCATAGCCCAAACCCTAGCTCTAACTCTATCCATTACACTAACCATAACCCTAAAACTAATGCTAACCCTAGCCCTAAACGTAACCCTAACCCTACCCTAGCCCAGACTGTAACCTTAACCCTCACCCTAGCCCTAAATCTAGCTCAAACCCTAATCCTTACACTTAAATTAACCCTAACCCTAACCCTAACCACAGCCCTAATCCTAACCTTAACCCTAGTCCTAATCCTAGTTCGAACCATACCCAATACCGTAACCCTAAACTTAACCCTAATGAAAACACTAGACCTAAAGCTAAACCTACCCTAACTCTAAACATAGACCTAACCCTAGAACTAAGAGTAACCTTAACCCTAAACCTAAATCTAAGCTAGCTCAAACCCTAACCCTAATCCTAAACCTAAACCTAACACTAACCTCAACCTAACCATATATTTAACCTGACATCTAAACCTATTACCCTACCCCTAATGATAACCCTAGCCCTAAACATAACAGTAACCATGACCATAACCCTAGACCAAACCCTAAATTAACCTTAGCCAAAGCAAAAATCCTAGCTCAAACCCTAAACAGTCCCCTAAAACTAATCCTAAATGTAACCCTCGCCCTATCCCTGTACATAACCCGAACTCTAGCCCTAATCCTAACCATTATCCTAGTCCTAACCCTAGGTCTAACTCTATAAATTACCCTAAAAATATCCATAACCCTAATGATAACCCTTGGCATAACCCTAAACCTATCACAAACCCTAACCATATCCATTACCTTAAACCTAACATGAACCATAAACTTAACACTATCCATTACCTAACCCTAATTCTAACTTAATGCTAACTTGAGCATTAACACTAAAACTTAACCTAACCCAAACCCGAAGCCTGACCCTGACCCTAATAATATCCCAGCTCTTAATCTGACCCTTTCCCTAAATGTAACACTTTAAATTGACCTAGCCATAAACCTAACCCTAAAAATATCACTAACTAAAAACCTAGACCTGACATTAGTCCTAGCCCTAATTCTTGCCCTAAACCTAACACAAAACCTAGCCCTAATCCTAGCCTTAAATCTAGCCTTAAACCTAAACCTAACCATAACCTTAGTCCTAACCCTGAAGTTAATCATAAAACTAGCCCTAACCCTAACCATAGCACTAAAACAAAATCGAGAAAAAGGCCTAACACTAACCTTAACTTAAACCAAACCCTAGCACTACAGTGTAGCCTAAGTCAAGACTTAATCATAACCTTAAAAATAACCCTGAACCTGACTTATATCCTAACACTCATCCTAGCTCTAAACACCACCCTAAACTCAAAATGAACCCTAAAGTAAAACTAGCCCTAATTCGAGTCCTAACCCTAAGCCTAAAACTAACCCAGACCTGACTGATATCTTAACACTAACTCTAGCTATAAATATCACCCTAATCTTAAACCTAACCCTAACATGTGTCCTACTCCTACCCCTAACCCTAATTGTAACTCTAGTCCTTATATTAGCTGTTGCCCTACCCTAGCCTTAAACCTCACACAAAAACTCGCCCTAATCTGAGCCCTAAAGCTAGCTTTAACCCTAACCATAAACCTAAACCTAGTGCTAACCCTATGTCTTTCCCTGAGCAAAACCTTAATCCTAATGGTAACCCTAGACCTGTCCCTAATCCTTAGGCTAAACAAATTCTAACCTATTAATAGTCCTAACACTAGATCTCTTTCTATCTCCAATGCTGTCCCAAACCCTAACCCTAACTCTGACCCTTATTTTGACCATAACATAAACCCTAGGTCTAAACCTGACCCTAACCCTAAATGAAACCCTAACACTAGCCCTAATTGTAACCTTATACCTAAACCTAAACCTACCACTAGCTCTCGACCTAAACCTAATTCTAAATCTAGCCTGAACTCTAGCTCTAGCCCTAAACAAAATCCAAGCCCTAGTACTAAAAAAACCTTTACCTAACCCAAACACTAACTCTACCCCTAGACCTAAACCTAGTCCTAATTCTGGCTTTAACCCTAACTTTAACTCTAACCCAAAGACTGACCCTGCCTTTAACACTAAACCTACCTCTAAACCTGAAACTAAACAAAACCTAAACCTCATTCTAGACCCAGCCATAACCCTAACCCTAAAACTAGCCCTAATCATAACCCTAGATCTTACATTACCCATAGCCCTAACCTTAGGCCTAAACCTAACTCTAAACATAGAGATAATTTTAGGCCTAAACCTAGCCCTAAGCATAACCCTAACCCTAGCACTAGCCCTATACCTAACCCTAGCCCTCACCTTAGTCCTAAGAGAGCTAAAACCCTAACCCTTACCCAAAACGTAAGCCTAGACCTATACCTAACTCTCACACTAACCATAGCCCAAATCCTAAACTTAACCTAGCCCTAAACCTAGCTCTAAACCTACCCATTACCCTAACCCTAAACCTAAACATTGATAATCCTAGCCCGAAACCTAATGTTATCCCTAACCCTAACTGGATAACTAACCATAGACATAACCCTAAAATTAAACTCAGCATAGCCCTAACTCTAGATCAAACCATAAACCTAAACATAACCATAGCTCTAATCCTAACCCTATCACTAGTTCTAACTCTAAAACAATCTAAACCTAACCTAACCCTATCCATTACCTTAACCCTAAACCTAATGTTAATGATAACCCTAGTCCTAACTCTAACTCTAAACCTAAACCTACCATAATCCTATCCCTATACCTATCCCTAAACCTAGCCCTAAACCTAGCTCAAAACCTAAATTTTATGCTAAACATAACCCTAAACCTAACCCTAAACCTAGTTCTAACTAACTCTAACCCTAACTCAAGGCATATTCCTAAACATAACTCTAGTTCTAACCTAAGCTCTAACCCTGTCAATTACCATAACCATAACTCTAAGCCTAATCCTAGCCCTATCACTAACACTAACCATATCAATTACCCTAAACCAAACCTGAACCTTAAAACAAAGCCTAACTATATCCCTAACCCTAATCCTAACCCTAATGCTAATTTGAGCCATAAACCTAAATCCTTACCTAAGCCAAATCCTAATCCCAATAATTCCCCGAGCTCTAAACCTGACCCTTACCCTAAATCTAACCCTTACACTAGACGTATGGCTATAAGCCTAACCCTAAAACTATCTTTAACCATAACCCTAGACCTGATATTAGCCCTAGCACTAATCCTAGTCCTGAATCTAATACAACCACTAGCCCTCACCCTAGCCATAAACCTAGCCTTAATCATAACCCTAACCCCAGCTCTAGCCCTAACCCTAACTCTATCCCTCACCCTACGTCTAAACCTTGCTATAACGCCATTCTTTATCCTAAACTTAAACCTAACCCTATCCCTATCACTAGGCCTAAGTTGTACACTAACCCTAGTCCTAATCCTAGCCCTAATTTTACCCTATCTGAACCCTAACTCTAATTTTAGCCCTATCACTAACTCTAACTCTCACACTAGCCCTATTCCAAGTTCTAAACCTATCCCTTACCATAACTCTAATCCTGGCCCTAACCCTTGCCCTATCCTTAATCATAGCTTAATCCTAGATCTAACATAATTATAAATGTAACCCTAACTCTAAGTCTAAGCCTAACACTAGCCCTAACCCTAATACTAATTGTAAAACTAACCCTAACCTAACCCTAGGACTAAAACAAAACCGAGCAATAGACCTAACACTAAACCTTAACTTAAACCAAACCCTAAATTACTAAAAAACTAATCCTAGCTCTAATAGAGTCCTAACCCTAATCTTAGAACTTACCCTGACCCTGCTCATATCCTAACACTCACCCTAGCTCTAAACATGATGCTAACCTTAAACCAAACCCTAACAGTAAACCTAGCCCTAATTCGAGTCCTAACTCAAACACTAAAACTAACCCTGACCCTTACTCCTATCCTAAAAATAACTCTAGCTCTAAATATCAGCCAAACCGTAAATCTAACACGAACACTAGAACTACCCCTAACCCTAACCCCAAAGCTAACCCTAATTGTAACCCTGGTTCTTACATTACCTGTTGCCCTAACCCTAGCCCCAACACTAACACAAAAACTAGCCCTAATCCAAGCCCTATACGTAGCTTTAACCCTAACCCTAACCATAACTCTACCCCTAACACTAGCTCTAACACTATCCCTAACCCTAAGCAAAACCCTAACCGTAATGGTAACCCTAGTCCTATCACTAATTCTCACCCTAATCAAACCTCTCACCATATTAATAGTCCTAACCCTAGCCCTCATTATAGCTCTAAACCTATCCCAAACCTTAACCCTATCTCTGACCCTTATTCTGACCATAAAACTAACCTAGGTCTAAACCTGACCCTAATGCTAGACCAAACCGTAACACTTACACTACCAGTAACCTTATACCTAAACCAGACCCTACCACTAGCAGTAGACCTAAACCTAATCCTAAATCTAGACTTAACTCTAGCTCTAGACCTAAACAAAAACCTAGCCTTAGGCCTAACAATAACCCTTAACTTAACACAAAGACTAACCCTACCCCTAGACATAAACCTAGTCCCAATTCTGGCTTTAACCTTAGCTCTAAGTCTAACCTGTACACTGACCCTGCCTTTAACACTAAACCTATCTCTAATCCTGACCCTAACCAAAAACCTAAACCTAACATTAGACATAGCCATAACCCTAAGCCAACAACTAGCCCTAATCATAATCCTAGCTCTTACATTAACCATAGCCCTAACTCTATGCCTTAACCTAACACAAAACCTAGAGCAAATTCTAGGCCTAAATATAGCCCTAAGCATAACCCCAACTCTAACCCTAGCCCTAACCCTAACCCTGAACCTAACCCTAGCCTTAGTCTTAAACCTTACTCAAAGCCCAACCCTTACCATAAATATAAACTTAGACCTATACCTTACTCTAAACCCTAACCCTAGACCTAACACTGAACTTAACCCTATCCCTAAACGTAGCTCTAATCCTACAACTTTTCTAACCCTACACCTAACTCTATTGATAACCCTAGCCTTAACCCTAAACGTAACCCTAACCCTAACCCGAAAAATAACAATAGACCTAACCCTAAAAGTAACACTCGCCATAGCCCTAACCCTAGCTCAAAACCTAACCCGTACCATAAACCTAAACATAACCATAGCCTTAACATTATCCCTAAAACTAAATCTAACCCTAAACCTAATCCTAAACCTACATCTAACCATATCCATTACACAAACCCTTATCCTAACCCTAATGATAACCCTAGCCCTAACCTTTACCCTAACCCTAAACCTAACATAATTCTGTCCCTAGACCTAAGGCTGAACCTAATCCTCAACCTAGCCCTAACACTAACACTAGCTTAAACCCTAGCCCTTACCCTAAACATAACCCTAGCCCAAAACATAACCCCAATACTAGCCCTAATCCTAACTGTAACCATAGCCCAAACCCTAGCTCTAACTCTATCCATTACCCTAACCATAACCCTAAACCTAATGCTAAACCTAGCCCTAACCCTAACTCTATCCCTGACCTCAACCTAGCCCTAACACTTACTGAATCCCTGACCCTTACCCTTAACCTAACCTTAAGAAAATGATAAGCCTAACCCTAACCGTAACTCTAGCCCTAATCCTAAACATAACCCTAGCTCTAACCCTAGCTCTAACCCCTTCCATTACCCTAATTATAACCATAAACCTAATGCTAACCCTAGGCCTTACCATAACCCTATCCATTACCCTAAATCTAACCTGAGCCCTAAACCCAACCTGAAGCCTAAACCTAACCTTATCCATTACCCTAACCCTAATTCAAACCTAATGCTAATTTGAGCCATAACCCTAAACCTCAACCTAACCCAAACCCAAAAACTGACTCTGACTATTATAATACCCCTAGCTCTCAACTTGAACCTCACCCTAAACCTAACTCTGAAACTAGACCTAGCCATAAATCTTACCCCAAAACTATCCCCAACCATAACCCTAGACCTGATATTAGCCCTAGCCCTAATTCTTGCCATAACCCTAACACAAACTCTAGCCCACATCCTAGCCCTAAACCTAGCCTTTATCCTAACCTGAACCCAAACTCTAGCCCTATCCCTAATTTTATCCCTCGCCCTAGTTCTGAACCTTGCTATAACCTCATCCCTTCGCCCAAATCTAACCCTAACTCTAACTCTAGACTTAACCCGTACACTAATCCTAGACCTGATCCTAGCACTAATTTAGCCCTAATCTTACCACTAGCACTAAGACTAACTCTAACTGTTGGCCTAGCCCTATTCCTAGATCTAACCCTATCCCTTACCATAACCATAACACTTGCCCTAACCTTAGCCCTAACACTAGCCCTAGCCCTAACCCTAGAACTAACCATAACTCTAAGTCCAAACCTAATCCTAAGCCTAAACCTCACACTAACACTAGCCCTAACACTAACACTAATCCTAAAAATAGCCCTAATCTGGTTCAAGCCCTAAAACAAAACCGAGCCATAGCCCTAACCCTAACACTTAATCTAAAACCAAACCTAACCCTACACCTAGCCCTAACCTTAGCCCTAATTCCAGTCCAAACCTAACCCTAAAATAACCTTGAGCCTGACTCTGACCATAAACTAACCCTAGCTCTAAAATCACCCTAAAAGTATATGTAAACCCAAAACTAGTACTAGTACTAACTGTAACCCTAAAAGTAGCCCTAATCATAACTCTAATTCTTACATTAGCCGTAGCCCTAACCTAATCCAAAAACTATCCCTAAACTGAGCCCTACACCTCGTTTTAACCCTAACCCTAACCTTAACCCTAACCATTTCCCTAACCCTAAACCTAACCCTAAATCTGGCCCTAACCCTAAACCTAATCCTAGACTTAATCCTAACCATTACCCTAGCCCTAACTCTAGGTCTAACCCTATCCATTACCCTAAACATAACCCTAACCCTAACAATAACCCTAGCCTTTAATTTAACCCTAATCCTAAACCTAGACCTGACACTAAACCTTACCATCAACCTAGCCCTAACCATAGCTCAAACCCTAACACTTACCCTAAACCTAACCCTAACACTAACCCTAGACCTAAACCTTACCCTAGCCCTAATCCTAACCATAACCTTAGACCTAAACCTGTCCATTACCCTAAACATAAGCCTAACCCAAACATAGCTCTAAACATAGCTCTAACCCCACCCATTACCCTAACCCTAATTATAAACATCAGGATAACACTAGCCCTGACCCTAAACCTACTCTAACCCTAACTCTAAACTTAACCCTAGTCCTAACCCTAAAGCTACACTAACCCTAAATTTAAACCTAATCATAAACCTAACATTTTCAATAGTACTAATCCTTGCACAAACCCTAACAGTTACGCTAAACCTAACACTAACCCTAGTCCTAAACCTAAATCTAACCCTATCCATTTAGGCCTAACCCCAAACCTATCGCTGACACTAACCTTATCCTTACCTAAACCTAAAATGAACACTAAACCTAACCCTATCAGTTACTCAAACCCTAACTCTAAACCTAACCCTAATGCTAATTTGAGCCCTAAAAATAAACCAAAACCTAACCCAAACTCTGAGCAAGACACTGACTCTAATAACACACCTAGCTCTAAACTGACCCTTACCCTAAACATAACCCTTAAACTAGACCTAGCCATAAAACTAACCCTAACAGTATCCCTAACTGTAACCCTGGACCTGACATTAGCACTCTACCATATTCTTGTCTTAAACCTAACACAAACCTGAGCCCTCATCCTAGTCCTGAACCTAGCTTTAATCCTAACCCAAACCCTACCATAGCCCCCAATCCTAATTTCAACCCTCGCCCTAGTTATGAACCTAGGTATAACCACATCCTTTCCCCTATCCCTAAACCTAACCCTAACACTAACACTAACACTAACCCTAGCCCTAACTCTAGGCCTAATCCTAACACTAACCATAGCTCAAATCCTAGCCCTAATTTATTGCTAACTGTAACCCTAATTCTAACCCTACCCCTAAGACTAACCCTAACTCTAATCCTAGACTTATTTCTAGTACCAAACTTAACTGTTGCCTAACCTTAACACTAGCCCTAAACTTAGTCCTAAACCTAGCCATAGTCCTAAACCTAGAACTAACCCTAAATCTAAATCTAACGCTCACTCGAAACCTAAACCTCACCCTAACACTAGCCCTAACTCTAATTCTAATTTTAAAACTAGCCCTAACCCTAGCCATAGCCCACAAACAAAACTGAGCTATAGCCCTAATACTAAACCTTAACTTAAAATAAATCTTAACGTTACACCTAGTCCTAAATCTATCCCTTCAACTAATACTGACCCTGACTCTAACCCTAAAACTAACCCTACTCTGAACATCACTCTAACCCTAAACCTAACCCAAACACTAGACCTAGCCCTAATACTAACCCTAAAACTATCCCTAACCATAAAGCTAATTCTTACATTAGCCATAGCCCTAACCCTAACACAAAACCTAACGCTAATCTGAGCCTCAACACTAGCTTTAACCCTAACTCTAACCCTAACCCTAACCCTAACCCCAACCCTAACACTAACCCAAACCCTAGCTCTAAACTTATTCCTTACCCTAAGCCAAACTCTCACCCTAATGCTACCCTGGTTTTAATCTTATTCCTTAGCTTACCCCAAACACTAACTTTATTACTAGTCCTAATCCTAGCCCTCATTCTATCTCTAACCTAACCCAAAGCCTAAGCCAAACCCTTACCCTTATTCTGACCCTAACACTAATCCTAGGTCAAAGCCTGACCTTAACACTAAACCGAACCCTAACACGAGCCCTACCAGTAAACCTATACCTAAACCTAACCATAACACTAGCACTAGACCTAAACTTAATCCTAAATATAGCCATAACTCTAGCCCTAGTCCTAAACAGAAACCTAGCCCTAGCCCTAAAAATAACCATTAACCTAACACAAAGACTAACCCTAGCTCTAGACCTAATCCTAGTTCTAATTCTGGCCCTAACAATAAACTCAATGCTAACCCCAACACTGACGTTACCCTAAAACAAACGCTATCTTTAAACCTTATCTTTCCCAAAACATAAACCTAACACTAGACATATATGTAACCCTAACCCCCCAAACTAGCCATAACCATAACCCTAGCCCTTACATTACCCATAGCCCTAACAGTAGCCATAAACATCACACAAATCCTAGCCCTAATACAAGCCCTAAACCTAGACCTAAGCATAACCTTAACCCTAATCCTAGCACAAACACTAAACCTAATGCTTGTCCTAGCCCTAACCCTAGCTCAAACTCTAATCCTTACTCTAAACATAACCCTAGCTCTAAACCTAACCCTAACCCTATCCCTAATCCTAAGTGTAACCATAGCCCAAATCCTACCTCTAACTTTATCCATTACCTTAAACATAACCCTAACCCTAATGCTAACCTTAGCCCTAACCCTAACCTAACCCTAACCATAGCCCTAATCGTAGCCCTGATTCTAACCCTAACTCTTGCCCTAGCCCTAAACCTAGCTCAAACCCTAACACTTACCCTAAACCGAACCCTAACACTAACCCTAGGAGTAACCCAAATTCTAGCCCTAATCCTAACATTAATCTAAGCCCTAACACAAGCACTAATCCTATTCATTTGGTTAGCTTAAACCAAATGGTAACCCTCGGGCTAACCCTATCCCTATCCCTAACACTATCCCTATATATTACTGTAAACCTAACCTGAATTGTAAACCTAACTCTATCCATTACTCTAATCCCAACACTAACCCCAATGCTAATTTGAGCCCTAACCTTAAACCTTAACCCACACCAAACCCTAACCCATACTCTGACCCTAATTATATCCTAGCTCTATACCTGAGCCCTACACTAAACCTAACCCTTACACTAGACCTAGCCATAAACCTATCCCTAACACTATCCCTAACCATAACCCTAGACCTGACATTATCCCTAGCCCTAATCCTAGCCCTAACCCTAACGCAAACCCTAACCCTCATCCTAGCCTAAACCTAGACTTAATCCTAACCTGAACCCTCACCCTAGCCCTATCCCTAAATATAACCCTCGCCCTAGCACTGAACCTAGACTATAACCCCATCCCTTCCCCTAAAACTAACCATAACCCTAGCCCTAACCATAGGCCTAACCCTAACACTAATCCTAGCACTAATCCTAGCCCTATTTGAACCCTAACCTTAACCCTACCCCTAACCCTAGCCCTAAGACTAACTCTAACTCACACCCTAGCCCTAGTTCTATATATAACCCTATTCATTACCGTAACCCTCACAATAGCCCTAACCTGAGTCCCAACGCTAGGCATAGCCCTAACCCTAGATCTAAACATAACTCTAAATCTAACCCTAATTTTAAGCCTAAACCTCATTCTACAACTAGCTCTAACACTATTGCTAATCCTAAAACTAGCCCTAATCCAAGTCTTAGCCCTAAAATAAAATTGAGACATTGTTCTAAGGGTTATGGTTAGGGCTAGGGTTATTGTTAGGGTTATCTTTAGGGTTAAAGCTAAGGTAGGGCTTGGATTAGGGCTAGGTTTTGTGATAGGTTAGGGCAATGGCTAATGTAAGAACTAGTGTAATGTTTAAGACTAGTTTTATGGTTAATGCTAGGGAAGGTATATTTTTAGGGTTAGTTTTAGTGTTAAAGTTAAGTTTAGAGCTAGGGTTAGTGTTAGTGTCAGGGACAGTGTTCAGGTAGGGTAATGGTTAGGGTTAAAGCCAGAATTAGGAACAGAGTTAGGTCTAGAGGTAGGGTTAGAGTTTGGGTTAAGTTAAGGGTTATTGTTAAGGCTGGGTCTAGTTTGTCTTTAGGACTAAAGCTGTAGTTATGGCTAGATTTAGGATTAGGTTTAGGTCTAGGGCTAGTGTTTGAGTTAGGTTTAGATATAAGGTTACCCGTAGGGCTAGCGTTAGGGTTCGGTTTAGGGTTAGGTTTAGATTTAGACCTAAGATTAGTGTTAGGGTCAGAATAATGGTCAGGGATAGGTGTAGGGTTTGGGTTATGGTTAGATCTAGAATGAAGGCTAGAGTTAGGACTAATTATAGAGTTAGGTTTTGGTTAGGCTATGGATTAGTGCTAAGAATACAGTTAGGATGAGGTTTGGCTTAGGGTAAGAAATAGAGTTAAAGCTAGGGTTAGGACTAGGGTTAGGGTTAGATTTAGGGCTAACGCTCATGTGAAGCCTTGAATTAGGGCTAGTTTTGTATCAGGGTTAGAGCTAGTGTTATGGTCATGGGTATTGTAAGAACTAGGGTTACGATTAGGCTTAGTTTTAGGGTTAGGTTTATGGCTAGGTCTAGTGTTAGGGTTAGGTGTAAGGTTAGGGTGATGTTTAGAGCTAGGTTTAGTGTTTGGATATGACTCAGGGTCATGGTTATGTTTAGGGTTAGGGTTAGGTTTCAAATTAGGACTAGGGTTAGGACTGCTACAGTGTTAGGTTTTGGTCTACGGTAAGGTTTAGTGTTAGGGGTATTGATCGGTTTTGTTTTAGGGCTTGGGCTAGGGTTAGGGCTATTTTAGAATTAGCATTAGGGTTAGAACTAGTTTCAGGGTTAGGCTGAGGCAACGGGTTAGGGTTAGTTTCAGAGATAGGTTTCGATCTAGAGTTAGTACTAGGGCTAAGAATAGTGCAAGGGTTACGACTAGGATTAGAGCTTGGGTTAGGGTGACGGTAAGGATGGGGTTAGAAGTAGGGATAGGTCTTGTCTGAGAATTATAGTTATTCTTAATTCTAGGGTTTGGGTTAGGGTTAGGAATAGGGCTAAATTAGGGCTAGGATAAGGACTAGGTTTAGTGTTAGGGTTAGGGATACAGTTAGTGTTATAGTTAGGGATTGGGCTAGGGTTAGGGTTAGGGCAAGGGTTAGGGATTAAGCTATGGTTAATACTAGCAGATGTGTTAGGTTTAGTGTTAGGTCTGGGTTAGGGTTATGGTTATGGTTATGGTTAGGTTTGGGTTTAGGGCTAGGGTTAGTGTTAGGGTTAGTTTTAGAGTAAGGTATTGGATTAGATGTAAGATTAGATTAAGAGTTAAGTTTTTGTTATGGTTAAATATTGGTTTAGGGATAGGTTTAGTTTTGATTTTTGGTAAGGTTTAGGGTTAAGTTTATGGCAAGGTTTAGGTTTAGGGTTAGGTTTATGATTAGGGTTAGGGATAGGGTTAGGTTTAGGTCTAGGGTTATTATTAGGGTTAGTGTTAGGGTAATGTTAGGGTTATAACTAGTGTTAGTACTAATTTTAAGGTTAGGATTGGGGCTAAGGTTAGGTTTTTGTTTAGGAATAGGGCTAGGGTTATGTTTAGGCTAAGGGTTAGGCTTTGAGCTAGGGTTATGTGTAAGGCGAGGGTTAGGGTTACGGCTACACTTAAGATCATGGTTATACTTAGGTCAGGTTAATCCTCAGATTAGGGCTAGGTTTTGTCTTAGGTTTAGGCCCAGGGTTAAGGCTATGTGTATTGAAAGATCTAGGGTTCTGGTTAGAGCTAGTTTTAGGGTTAGTGTTATGGCTATGTCTAGTGTTAGGTTAAGGTTTTCTGTTAGATTCAGGTTTAGAGCTAGGTTTAATGTTAGTGTTAGGGTCATTGTTCAGGTTCGAGTTAGGTTTAAGGTGAAAGCCAGAATTAGGACTAGAGTTAGGTCTAGGGAGAAGATTAGTGTTTGCTTTAGGTTAAGGATTTTGTTAGGGCTAGGGCTCAGGGTATTTTTTTTAGGTCTAGGTCTAGAGTTATGGCTATATTTTGGATTAGGCTTAGGTCTAGGGATAATGTTAGGGTTAGGTTTATGTATAAGTTTACTGGTAGCGCTAGTTTTAGCATTTGGTTTAGGGTGAGGGTCAGATTTAGACTGAGGGTTTGTGTGAGGGTAAGGACTTGAGTTATGGTCAGAGATAGAATGAAGGCTAGAATTAGGACTAGCAATAGGATTAGGGTTTGGATTAGGCTATGGATTAGGATTAGGACTAAGGTTAGCAAATGGATAGGGTTTGGCTTAGGGTAAGTGATAGAGTTAGAGCTAGGGATAGGGCTAGGTTTAGGGTTAATTTTAGGGCTAAGGCTAGGTTTAGATTTAGGTTTAGGTTTACTTCTTAGGTTAAGACTCAGATTAGGGCTATTTTTTCTGTTAGCTTTAGGGCTAGGGTTAGGGCTATGGCTAATATAAGAAGTAAGGTTACGATTAGATTTAGCATTTGGTCTAGATCTAATGTTAGCGCTATCTTTAGGATTAGTGTGATATTTAGAACTAACGTTAGTGTTAAAATATAATTCAGGGTCAGGGTTAATTTTAGGACTAGAACATGAATTAGAGCTAGAAGGTTATGGCTAGGTTTAGGGTTAGGTTTTGGTTTAGGTTAACATTTAGGGTTAGGACAATGTCTTGGTTTTGTTTAGTGGATAAGGCTAAGTTTACGACTGGTTTTAGGATTAGCGAGAGTGTTAGGTCTAGTGGTAGGTTGAGGATTAGGTTTAGTGTTAGAGTCAAATGTAGAGTTATGGTTAGATCTAGAGTAGGGTCTAGGGCTAGGGTTAGGGTTTGTGTTATGTTTATTATAATGTATAGGGTTAGAACTAGAAATAGGGCTGAGGGAGAGTTAGAGTTAGTCCTAGGCCAAGGTTAGGGGTAGAGTTATGATTAGGGCTAAATGAGGGCTAGGATTAGTGCTCGGGTTAGTGTTAGGGTTATGCCTATGGTAAGGGCTAGAGATATGGATAGTGTTAGGGTTAGGTTTAGTGATAGGGTTAGGGGAAATGATGGAGTTATACCTAAGTTCAGGTCCAGGGTGAGGGTTAAAATTAGAGATAGGGCTAGAGTTAGGGTTTGGGTTAGGATTAAGGCTAGGTGTAGGCCTAAGATGAGGACTAGGGTTTGTGTTAGGGTTAGGGCTACGATTAGGACTGGTGCTAATGTCAGGTCTGGGTTTATGGTTATGGTCAGTTTTAGGGTTAGGTTATGGCTAGGTCTAGTGTAAAGGTTAAGTTAAGGATAAGGGTCAGGTATAAAGCTAGGTGTATTATTAGGGTCAGGGTTCAAGTAGGGTTTGGTTTAGGTTAAGATTTAGGGTTAAGGCTTCAATTAGCATTAGGGAAAGGGTTAGGGTCTGGATTAGGGTAATTATAGGGTTAGGTTTAGGGTTCAGGTTAGGTTTAGAGTAATGAATAGGGTTAGTGTTAGCAATAGTGTTAGCGTTAGGCCTAGGGTTAGCATTTGGTTTAGGCTTATCTTTAGGGTAATGGATAGGGTTAGAGGTAAGGTTAGGGCTAGGGTTAAGGTTAGAATTAGTAATAGGGTTAGGGTTAGGCCTAGGGTTAGTATCAGGGTTAGTTTTGGGGTAAGTGTTAGTGTTTGATCTAGGATCAGGGCTAGCGTGAGGGTTATGGTTAGAGTGAGGGATAATGTTAGGGTTAGCATTAGAGTTATGTTTAGATTAAAGTTCGAGTATGAGTTAGAATTAGGGTTAGGGTGAGGGTTAGGATTAGGGTTAGGTCTAGGCTTATGGTTACGGTTACAATAGAGTTAGTCTTTATGCTTGGTTTACAGCTAGGATAAGGGCAATGTTTTCTGTGAGGGTTATGGCTGTCATTAGGGCTATGGGTAATGTAAGAGCTAAGGATATGGTTATGGCTAGTTTTAGGGTTAGGGTCATGGATAATTCCAGTGTTCTAGTTAGGTTTTGGGTTAGGATAAGATTTAGAGCTAGGGTTTGTTTTAGGGTAACTGTCATTGCCGGGTTAGGGTTAGGTTTAGGGTGAGGGCCAGATTTATGTCCAGCATTGGGTCCAGGGATAGAGTTAGTCTTTACGTTAGGTTAACGGTTATTGTTAGAGCTAGTGCTAGGTTTTTATTTTGGGCTAAGGCTAGATTTATGACTCTATTTAGCATTAGGTTTGGTCTAGTGCTAGTGTTACTGTTAGGTTTAGGTATAGGTCTACCAGTAGGGGTAGGATTAGGGTTTGCTTTAGGGTTAGTGTCAGGTTTAGACCTAGGGTTATTGTTAGGTTCAGAATAAGGGACATGGTTAGAGTTAGGGTTAGTGCTAGAATGAGGGTTAGGATTAGGACTAGTATTAGAGATATGGTTTGGGGTAGGGTTAGTGTTAGATTTAGGCCTAGGTTTAGGGCTAGGTTTATGGTTATCATTAGGGTTAGTGTAAGGTATGATGTTACAGCTATGTTTAGTGCTAGGATAAGGGATAAATTTAGGGTTAGGGCTAGGGTTAAAATTAGGGTTAGGATTAAGTCTAGGCTTAGAACTAGGATTAGAGATAGGGATAGGGCTAATGTCAGGTCTAGGGTTAAGGTTAGGCTAGGGTTAGGGATAGGGCCATGGTTCAGTTTTGTTTTAGAACTAGGCCTAGGTTTAGGGCTAGTTTTATGATTAGCAATAGTGTTAGTGCTAGTGGTAGAGTCAAGTTTAGGCTTAGATTTATTCTTGTGGTTAGATCTAGGTTTAGGGCTATGGCTAGGGTTAGGGCTAAGGTTAGGACTGGTGTTAGGGTTATGGTAATGGAGAGGGTTAGAACTAGAAATAGGGCTAGGACAAGAGTTTGAGTTAGTCTTTGGGCTAGAGTTAGGGGTAGGTTTAGGTTTAGGGCTAAATTAGGGCTAGGATTAGTGCTAGGGTTAGTGTTAGGTTTAGGGTTAGTGTTAGTGCTAGGGTTAGGATTAGATTTAGGGGAAGGGATAGGGTTATAGCTAGGTTTAGGGCTATGGCGAGGGTTAGAAATAGGGTTAGGGATAAGGTTACGGTATGGGTTAGAATTAAGGCTACATTTAGGTTTAAGCTGATGGTTTGTTTTAGGGCTAGGGATAGGATTAGGGCTAGGGTTAATGTCAGGTCTATGTTTATGGTTTGTTTTAGTTTAAGTGTTAGGTTATAGCTATGTCTATTATAAGGGTTAGGTTTAGGGTAGGGGTCAGGTTTAGAACTAGATGTATTATTAGGGTCAGCGACTGGATAGGGCTTGGTGTAGGTTAAGATTTAGGGTTAATGCTTGAATTAGCAGTGGGTTAGGGTTAGGGTTAGGGTAATGGAAAGAATTAGTTTTATGGTTCCAGTTAGGTTTAGAGTAATGAATAGGGTTGGTGTTAGCGACAGGGTTATCGTTATGCCTAGGGATAGCATTTGGTGTAGGCTTATCTTTAGGGTAATGGATAGGTTTAGAGCTAAGTCTAGGGCTAGGGTTAAGGTTAGGATTATGGTTAGGGTTAGGGTTAGGCCTAGGGTTAATGTTAGGGTTAGGTTCAGGGTAAGTGTAGGCATTTGAGCTAGGGTTAGGGCTAGGGCAAGGGTTAGGGTTTGAGTCAGGGCTAGGGTTAGGGTTAGGGCAATGCCGAGTGTTAAATTTAGGATTATGTCTAGGGTCAGTTTTCCGGTTAGTTTACCCTAACACTAGACCTAGTCCTAACCCTAATTCTATAACTAGCCCAAATCTTAACCCTAGTCCGTACATAGGCTGCAACTCTATAGCTAGCCCTAACTCAAACCAAAAACTAGCTCTAAACTGAGACCTATTCTTAGCTTTAACCCTTACACTAATTCTAACACTAGCCCTAACCCGAACCCTAAACACAGCCCTAATTCTAGCTCTATACCTATCCCTTACCCTAAGTTAAACCTAACCCTAATGCTAACACTAGTCTTAACCCTAATTCTTACTTTAACACAAACCCTAATCCTATTAGTGGTCCCAACCTTAGCCCTAATTCTAGCTCTAACCATAACCCAAACCTGACACTTATTCTGACCCTAACGGTAACCGTAGGTCTAAACCTGACCCTAACCTTAAACCAAACCCTAACACTAGCACTAGCAATAAACCTATACCTAAACCTAACCGTAACACTAGGCCTAACCCTAACCCTAACCCTAGCACTAATCCTATCCCTTACCCTAAGCCAAACCCTAACCTTAATGCTAACCCTTGTCCTAACCCTAATCCTTAGCCTAACACAAATCCTAACTTTATTACTAGTCCAAATCATAGCCATCATTCTAGTTATCACCATAACCCAAACACTAACCATAACCCTGACCCTAACCATAAACCAAACTCTAACATTAGCCCTAACCATAAACCTATACCTAAACCTAACACTAACACTAGCCCTAGACATAAACCTAATCCTAAATCTAGCCATATCTCTCACCCACATCCGAAAAACAAAACAAAACAAAACAGCCTTAGCCCTAATGATAACCATTAACCTAACCCAAACACAAACCCTACATCTAGACCTAACCAATCCTAATTTAGACTCTATCCCTAACCCTAATCCTAATCCAAATACAGACCCTGACACTAACACTATCTTAGCTGTAAAACTGACCCTAAGCAAAACATAAACCTAACCCTAGACCTAGCCATAACCCTATTCCTCATATACCCATAGCCCTAACCCTAGCTCTAAACCTAACACAAAATCTAGCCCTAATCCTAGGCCTAAACCTAGCCCTAAGTATAACCCTAACGCTAATCGTATCCCTCTCGCTAATCCTAACCCTCAACTTATACCTAAACCTAGCTAAAACCCTAAACCTAACTCTAAACATAACCCTATCACTATCCCTAAGCCTAACGCTAACCGTATCCCTAATCATAATGTTAATACTAGCCCTAATACTATGTCTATAATTATCCATTACAACAAACCTAACCCTAAACCTAATGATAAGCCTAGCTCTAGCTCTAACTGTAAACCTAATCCTAGACCTAACCTTAAACCTAACCCTCATCATAGTCTTAACCCCAGATCAAATCCTAAACTCTAACTAACCTTAGCCCAAACCCTAACTCTAACCCTTAACCTAAAACTACCCGTAACCGTTATTTGACCCCTAATCCTATCCATTAACCTAACTCTAAAGGTAACCTTAGCCCTAACCCTAACTCTAACCCTAACCTTAACTGTAAATCTAACCCTAGACATAACACTAAACCTAATTCTCACACTAGCACTAACCCTAGCTCAAAACCTTACCTATATCCTAAACCTAACCCAAACACTAACCCTAGCCCTAGCCCTAATCCTAACCCTAAATCTAGCCCTAATCCTAACCAAAACGCTAGCCCTAACCCTAGCTCTAATGCTATGCATTACCCTAACAGTAACCATAACACAAATGCTTACCCTAGGCCTAACCCTATAACTAACACTAACCATACCCATTATCCTAATCTTAACCTGAATCCTAAATTTAAACCTATCCATTACCCTAAACCTAACTCTAACCCAAAGCCTAATTTAAGCCCTAAACCTAAATCTTAACCAAACCCATAACTGAAACCTGAAGCTGACCTTAAAAAAACACCTAATTCTAAACTTGATCCTTACCCAAAACCTAACCTTTATACAAGACTTGGCCATGAAACTAACCCTATAACTACCCCTAGCCATAACCCTAAACCTGACATTATCCCTATCCCTAAAATTGCAATAAACCCAACAAAAGCCCTAGCCCTCATCCGAACAACAAATCTAGCCTTAATCCTAACCCCATCCTAACCCTATCCCTAAACCTAATTCTAATCATCACCCTAGCCCTAAACCTAGCTATAACCCCATCTCTTTCCCTAAACCTAACCCTAAACCTAACCCTAAACTTAGCCCTAAAATTAGGCCTAACCCTAACACTAACCCTAGACCTATTCCTAGGCCTAGTTTATCCCTAACCCTAATCCTAACCCTAGCCTTAAGACTAAATCTAATTTTTGCCTAGCCCAATTACTAGTTCTAACCCTATCCCTTACCATAGCCTTAGCCTTAGCCCTAAAACATAACCAAGCTATAGCACTAACCCTAATCCTTAACTTAAACCAAACCCTAACCCTACATCTAGCCCTAAGCCTACCCCTAATTCGAGTCCTATCCCTAACCTAAAACTAAGACTGAACCTGACTCTGAACCTAACACTAATTGTAGCTCAAAACATCACTCTAAACTTAAACCTAATCCTAAAACTAGACTTAGTCCTAACTGTCACCCTAAAATTAGTCCCAGTCATAACCCTAGTTTTTACATCAGCCATATCACTAACACTAACCTAAACAAAACCCAAAACCTAGCCCTAATCTGAGCCCAAACCCTGGCTTTAACCCTATCTCTATCCCTAAATGTAGCTCAAACCCTTACCCTAAACCTAACCCAAATTTTAATCCTTACACTAACCCTAAACCTAACCCTAAACCTAGCCCTAACCATAACCAAAACCCTAGCCCTAACCCTAGCTCTAACCCTATCCAATACCCTAACCTGAACCCTAACCCTAATGCTAACCCTCAGCCTAACCCAAACACATTCCATAACCCTAACCTATCCATTATCCTAAACATAACTCTAACCCTAAAGCTAACCTAATAGTAGACCTAGATGTAACCATAACCCTAAAACTAGCCCCAATTGTAATCCTAGTTCTTACATTAGCCGTAGACAGAAAGCTAACACAAATCATAGCACTAATCCGAGCCCTAACACTAGTTTTAACTCTAACCCTAGCCCTAACCGTAACCCTCACCCTAAGCCTAGCCCTAACCCTAGCCCTAACCCTCGCACTAACCCTGTCCCTTACCCTAAGCCAAACTCTAACCCTAAAGCTACCTAGTATTAACCTAGTCCTTAGCCTAACCCAAACCCTAACTCTATTACTAGTCCTAACACTAGCTCTCAATCTAGCTCTATCCCTATCCAAAACCCTAAATCTAACCCTGACCCTTATTCTGACCCTGATACAAACCATAGGTCTAAACCTGACCCTAACCATAAATCGACCCTTAACATTGGTGCAACCTGTAACCCTAAATCTATACCTACCCTTAACACTAGACCTAGATCTACACCTAAGCCTTTATCTAGTGATAACTCTAGCCCTAGCCCTAAACAAAAACCTAGCCCTAGCCCTAACAATAACCCTTAACCTAACCCAAACACTAACTTTACCCGTAGACCTAACCCTAGTTTTAATGCTGGACCTAATCATAAACCTAACTCTAACCCAAACACTGACCCTTACCCTAACTCAAACCCTAGCTCGAAACCTTTTTCTAACCAAAAACCTAACTCTAAACTAGATCTAGCCATATCACTAATGCTAAAACTAGCCATAACCATAAGCCAAAGACTACCTCTAACTCTCTACATTACCCTAAGCATAACCCTAACCCTAATGCTAACCCTAGCCCTAACCCTCACACTGACTCTTACACTAAACCTCGTCCTAGTGCAAATCTTAGCTCAATCCCTAACCCTTAAATATAACCTAATGCTAACACTAACCCTTGGCCTAAACCTAACCCTAACCTTAACCCTAGCCCTAATCCTAACCTTAACCCTAGCCATAAATCTAGCTCTAACCCTACCCATTACCCTAACCCTAACCTAACCCTTATGATAACCCTAGCCCTAACCCTAAATATACCCTAACCCTAACCCTAGACATAGCCATAAACCTAAACCTTGTCATAGACCTAACCCTAGCTGAAACCCTAACCATTACACTAAACCTAACCCTACACCTATCCCTAACACTACCCTTAAGCCGAAACCTAATACTAACCTTAACCCTAACCCAACATCAAACCCTATCCAATACCCTAAACCTAATGATAACCCTAGCCCTAATCCTAACACTAACCTTGAGCCTAACCGTAACTATATCCTAGGCTTAACCCTATAACTAACATTCTCCCTAGTGCTAACCCTAGCTCAAACCCCTAACCGTACCCTAAACCTAAACCTAACGCTATCCCTGGGACTAACCCTAACCCTAACCTTACCTCAAGTCCTAATACTAACCATAAATCTTGCCCTAAGCCTAGGTCTAACCCTCTCCATTACCCTAAACATAACCCTTACTCTAATGCTTACCCTAGGCTAAACCTAACACTTTCACTACCTCTAACACTATCTATTACCCTACACCTAACCTGAACCCTAAACCTAACCCTATCATACCATATCCCTAATCCTAATGCTAATGTGAGCCTTAATCCTAAACCCTAACCTAAACCAAAACCAAAACCTATACTAACCCTAATCATACCCCCAGCTCTAAATCTAACCATTATCCTAGACCTAGCCATAAATCTAACCCTCAATCTACCCCTAACCGTAACCTTAGACCTGACACTAGCCCTAGCCCTAATTCTTGCCATAACCCTGAAACAAACCCTAACCCTCATTCTAGCCCTAAACCTAGCCTTATTACTAACCCAAAACATAATCCTAGCCCTAACCATAATTCTAACCTTCAACCTAGCCCTAACACTAGCTATAACCCCATCCCTTACCCTGAAACTAACCCTATCCCTAAACCTAAACCTAAGCCTAAAACTAGGCCTAAACCTAGCACAAACCCTAGACCTAATCCTAGCCCTAATTTAGCCTAAACCTAATCTAACCCTAGCCTTAAGACTAACTCTAACTCTCAACCTAGTCCTATTCCTAGTTCTATCCCCAACCCTTACCATAACCCTAAAACTTGCCCAAACCTTAGCCCTAACACAAGCCCTAGCCCTAATCCTAAATCTAATCCTAACTCTAAATGTAATCCTAAACCTGAGCCTAAATCTCTCACTAACACAGGCTGTAACACTAACACTAATTCTAAAACTAACCCTAACCTAGCCCAAGCCCTACAACAAAACAGAGCCAATGCCCTAACCCTAACATTTAACCTAAACCAAACCTTATGACTACACCTAGCCCTAAACCTAGCTCTAATTTGAGTCCTATCCCTAAGCCTAAAACTAACCCTGACCTTACTCTGACCCTACACTAACTCTAGCTCTAATCATCAACCCAAACCTAAGCTGAACCCAAACACTAGACCTAGCCCTAACCCTAACCCTAAAAGTAGCCCTAATTGTAACCCTAGTTCTTACATTAGCTGTAGCCCTAATCCTAGCAGTACCCTAACCCAAAACCTATCCTAATCAGAGCCGCAACACTAGCTTTAACACTAACAATAACTGTAACCCTAGATCTAACACTTACCCTAAATCTAATGCTAACCCTAAACCTTGAAATACCCCAAAACCTAACACTAACCCTAGCCCTAATCCTAACAATAACCCTAGCCATAAACCTAGCTCTAATCCTATCATTACCTTAACCCTAATCCTAACCCTAATGCTAACCCTAGGATAACCCTAACCCTATTCCTAACCTGAAACCTATCCATTACACTAAAAGTAACCTGAACCCTAAACCTAACCATATCCATAAACCTAATCCTAACCCTAACTCTAAAGCTAATTTGAGCCCTAACCTTAAACATTAACCTAATCCCACACGGAACCCTGTATCTTACCCTAATAATGCCCCTAGCTCTAAACCTTAGCCTAAATATTAACCTAACCAATACACTATACCTAGCATAACCTTAACCCTAAAATTATCTCTAACTATAATCCTAGACCTGACATTAGCCCTAGCACTAATGAAGCCCTAACCCTAACACAAACCCTAGCCCTAATCCTAGCCATAAACTTAGCTTTAATCCTAACCCTAACCCTAAAACCAGCCCTAACCCTAAATTGAACCCTCGCCCTAGTTCTAAACCTAGTGATAACACCATGCCTAACCATAACCATAATCCTAACATTAGCTGTAAAACTAAGCTTAGCCTTAATACTAACCCTAGCTCTAAACCTAGGCCTAATAAAGCCCTAACCCTAACCTGACCAAACCGTAACCCTAAGACAAACTCTAATTCTCGCCCTAGCCCTATCCCTAGATTCCACCCTATCCCTTATGATTACCCAAACCCTAGCCCAAACCCTAGCTGTAACCTAGATTTAACCCTAACTCTAAATCTAACCCTAACCATAAGCCTAAATCATACCCTATCACTAGCTTTAATCCTAATGCTAATTTGAAAACAAGCCCTAACCCTAGCCCTAGCACTCAAGCAAAACCGAGCCATAGCACTGACACTAACACTTAACCTAAACCATAACCTAAACCTACACTTAGCCCTAACACTAGCCCTAATTCAAGTCCTAACCCTAATCTTAGAACTAATACTAAGTCCGACTCTGACCCTAACACTTACCCTAGCTCTATACATCACCCTATCCCTAAACCTAATCCTAACACTACACCTAGCCCTAAACCTAACCCTAAACTAGCCCTAATTGTAATGCCAGTTCTTACATTAGCCATACCCCTAAACCTAACACAAAACCTAGCCCTAATCCAAGGCCTAACCCTAGCTTTAGCCCTAACCCTAGCCCTAACCCTAACCCTACAACTAATCTTAACCCTAGCTCTAACCCTATCCCTTACCCTAAGAAAAACCCTCACCCTATTGCTACTCTAGTCCTAAACCTAATCTTAACCCCACTCTAAACCCTAACTTTATTACTAGACCTAACCCTAGCCCTCATTCTACCTCTAAACTTAACCCAATCCCTAACCCTAACCCTGACCCTTATTCTGACTCTAAAACAAAAGCTAGGTTTAAAACTGACCCTGACCCTTATCCAAAACATAACACTAGCCCTACCAGTAACCCTATACCTAAACTTAACACCAACACTAGCCCTAGACCTAAACCTGATTCTAAATATAGCCATAACCCTAGCCTTAGCTCTAACAATAACCATTAACCTAAACCAAATATTAACACTACCCCTAGAACTATCCCTAGTCCACCTTCTGGACCTAACCCTAAACCTAATCCTAACTTGAACCCTGACACTTACCTTAACAAAAAACCTAGCTCTACACCTTATCCTAACCCCAAAACTAACCCTAACACTAGAAAAACCCTAAATCTAGCCATAACCATAACTCTAGCTCTTAAATTACTAATACACCTAACACTAGCCCTAAACCTCACACAAAACCTAGCCCTAATTGTAGCCCTAAAGCTAACCCTTAGCATAACTCTAACCCTAAACCTAGCCCTAAACCTAAACCTAACCCTCGTCCTAGCTCTAACCCGAGCTCAAACCCTTAACCTTACCATTAACATGACCCTAGCCCAAACCCCACATCTCACCCAAACCTAGACCTAATTCTAACCTTAACCATAGTACAAACCCTAGTTCTAACTCCATCCACTACCTTAAACATAATACTAAACCTCATGCTAACGCTAGCCCTAACCCTAATCCTAACCCTACCCTAGCCCTGACTGTAACCCTAACCCTCACTCCGTCCCTAACCCTACCTCAATTCTTAACCTTTAAACTTAAGCTAACCATAACTCTAAATGAAGGCCTAACCCTAACCTAACCCAGCCTTAATCCTAACCCAAATAATATCCCTAGCCCTAACCCTAAAGCTAAGCAAAAAACTAGCCCTAACACTAAACATAGCACTAAAACAAAACTGAGCAACAGGCCTAACACTAAACCTTAACTTAAACCAAACACTAGCACTACACCTAGAACTAACCCTATCCCTAATTCAAGTCCTAATCCTAACCTTAAAAATAACCCGGAACTGGAATCATATCCAAACACTCACCCTAGCTTGAAACAGCACCCTAAACTTAAACCAAACACTAAAAGTAACCCTAGCCCTAATTCGAGTCCTAACCTTAACCATAAAACGAACCCTGACCTGACTCATATCCTAAAACTATCTCTAGCTATAAATATCTATCTAACTTTAAACCTAACCCTACCACTGACCTACCCCTAACCTAACCCTAAAACTAACCCTAATTGTAACCCTAGTTCTTATATTTGTCATTGCCCTAACCCTAGCCTTAATCCTCACACAAAAACCAGCCCTAATTTGAGCCCTAAACCTAGCTTTAACCCTAACCCTAACCCTAACCCTAGCCCTAAACCTATCGCTAAACCTATCCCTTACCCTAAGCAAAACCCTAATTTTAATGTTAACCCAAGACCTATTCCTAATTCTTAGGCTAAACAAATATTAACCCTGTTAATAGTCCTAACCTTAGATCTAATTCTAGCTCTAACCCTATCCAAAACCTTGAACCTAGCCCTGATCCTTATTCTGACCATAACACAAACCAGAGGTCTAAACCTGACCCTAACCCTAAACCAAAACCTAACACTAGCCCTACTGGTAACCTTATACCTAAACCTAACCCTACCATTATTGATAGATACAAACCTAATTCAAAATCTAGCCTTAACTTTAGCTCTAGACCTAAACAAAAACCTAGCCTTAGCCCTCACAATAACCCTTAACCTAACCCAAACACTACCTCTACCTCTAGACCTCAACCTAGTTCTAATTCTGGCCATAACCCTAACCCAAACATTGCCCCTTTCTGTAACACAAATCCTAGCTCTAAATTTTAGGCTAAACCAAAATCTAGCCATAACCCTAAAAATAGACCTAGCCATAACCCTAACTCTAGGACTTACATTATATATAGCCCTAATATAGGACCCAAACCTCACACAAAACCTATCTCTAAGCATAACCCTAAACCTAACCCTAGACCTAACCCTAAACCTTGCCATAACCATAACACTAGCTCAAACACTAACCCATGCCAAATATAAATCTAGACCTAACCCTAACCCTAACCCTAGTCCTAATGCTAACCATAAAAAAGGTCAAACCCTAGTTCTAACTCTATCCATTACCCTAAACATAACCCTAACCCTAATGCTAAACCTAGCTCTAAACTTAACCCTGACCCTAAACCTAGATGTCACACTAACCCTAACCATTGCACTAGCCCTAACCATACCTCAAACCCTAACACTTACCCTAACACTAAGCCTAGGCTTAACCCTAAACCTAACCCTAGCCCTAATCCTAACCATAACCCTAGCCCTAAACATATCCATTACCCTAAATGTAAGCCTAATCCTAATGCTAACACTAGGCCTAACTCTAAACCTATCTCTAAAACAAACCCTATCCATTTCCTAAAACTAACCTGAACACTAAAGCTAACCTTATTAATTACTCTAACGCAATCCCTAACCCTAATGCTAAGTCTAGCCCTAAACCTAAACCATAACCTAAACCAAACCCTAAACAAGACATTTGGCCTAACATTACACATAGCTTTAAACCGGACACTTTCTCAAAACTAACATGACAATAGACCTAGCCATAAACCTAACCTTAACACTATCCCTAAGTGTAACCCTAACTGACATTAGCCGTAGACCTAATTTTTGCCCAAAACCTAACATGAACCCAAGCCCTCATCCTAGCCCTCAACCTAGCCTTAATCCTATCCTGAACCCTAACCCTAACCCAATCCCTAATTTCAACCCTCACCCTAGTTCTGAACCTACGTATAACCACATCCCTGCCCCTAACCCTAACCCTAACACTAATCCAACACTAACACTGAAGCTAACCCTAACCCTAGCCCTAAAACTAACCCTAGCTCTAATCCTAGCCCTAATTTTGTGCCTATTGTAACCCTAACTCTAAGCCTACCCATAAGACTAACTCTAACTTTTGCCCTAGACCTATTTCTAGTATTAACTCTATCTGTTACCATAACCCTAACACTATCCCTGACCTAACCCGTAAACCTAGCCCAAGTCCTAACCTAGATCTAAACATAACTCTAAATATAACCCTAAACCTAAGCCTGAACCTCACCCTACCACTAGCCCTAACACTATCCCTAATCCTAAAACTAGTTCTAAACCTAGCTGTAGCTCTAAAACAAAACTGAGCCCTAGACCTAACCCTAAAACTAACCTAACTGTAATCTCAGACCTGACATTAAACCTAGCCCTAATTCTTGCCCTAACCCTAACACAAAACCTATCCCTAACCTCCCCAAAACTATAGCCTTATTTTTAGTGTTATCCCTAACCCTAAAACTAACACTGACCTTGACTCTGACCCTAACACTAACCTTATTTCAAATCATCACACTAATCATAACCTAACCCTAACACTAGACATAGCCCTAACCCTAACCCTAAATCTAGCCATAACAACCCAGTTCTTATATTAGCCATAACCCTACCCTAACCTTAACCTAATCTAAAACCTAACCCTAACCCTAACACTAACACTAGCTTTAAAGCTAACCTAACTCTAAACCTAATCCTAACCCTAGCCTTAATCCTAACCATAACCCTAGCTCTAATCCTATATATAACCTTAATCCTAAGTGTAACCCTAATACTAATCCTAGGATAACCCTAACTCTGTCCATAACCCTAACCCTATTCATTACCATAAACCTAAACTGAACCCTAAACCTAACCATATCCATTATCCTAACCCTAAACATAATCCTAACCTAACTTGAGCCCTAACCCTAAACCTTAACCTAAACAAACCCTAACCATTAGCCTGACCATAATAATACCCCTATCTCCAAAAGTGACCCTAACCCTCAACCAAAACCTTACACTATACATAGCCATAAACCTAACTCTGAAAGTATCCCTAACCATAACCCT
Organism: Marmota monax; assembly: GCF_021218885.2. Taxonomy (NCBI): domain Eukaryota; kingdom Metazoa; phylum Chordata; class Mammalia; order Rodentia; family Sciuridae; genus Marmota; species Marmota monax. Next base: position 72,939 of record NW_026691962.1, read on the forward strand.
AGACCTAACATTAGCCCACGCCCTAATGTTAGCCCTGGCACTAATGTTAGCCTTTATGCTTAAAAAAAAGCCCTAATCCTGGCCCTAAACCTAGCCTTAATCTGAACCCTAACCCTAATACTAGGCCTAGCCCTAAAGTGAATCCTCACCCTAGCCCTTAACCTAGCTATAATATCATACTGTACCCTAACCCTAATTCTAACCTTGCCTAAACCAAGGCCTAGCCCTCATACTAAACCTAGCTCTAATCCTAAACCTAATTTCGCCCTAACAGTAAATGTAATCATATCCCTAGACCTAAGACTAACTAAAACTCTTGCCCTAGACCTAGCCCTAGTTCTAACATTATCCCTTAGCATGACCCAAAGCCTAGCCCTAACCCTAGCCTCAAACTTAGCCCTAGCACTAAACCTAGATCTAGCCCTCACTCTAAATCTAACCCTAACCTAAAACCTAAACCTCAAACTAACACTAGCCCTAATCCTAATGCTAATTTGAAAACTATCCCTCACCATAGCCATAGCATTCAAGCAAAACTGAGCTACAGCTCTAATCCTAAACCTTAACCTAAACCAAAAACTAACACTATGCCCAGCCCTTACCCTAGCCCTAATTTGTGACCTAAACCCAACCGTAAAACTAAAAATAACCCTGACACTGATTTTAAAACTAACCTTAGCTCTAAACACCACCCTAACCCAAAACCTAATGCGAACACAGAACCTAGCCATAACCCTAATCCTAAAACTAGTCCTAATCATAATGCCAGGTCTAACATTAGCAATAGCCCTAACCCTAACACAAAACCTAGCCTTAATCTGAACCCTAACCCTAGCTAGAATCCTAATGCTAACACTAACACTAACCCTAACCCTAGCTCTAACCCCATCCCTTACCCTATGCCAACCCTCATCCTAATGCTACCCTAGACCTAACCTTAATCCTTAGCCTACCCCAAACCCTAACTCTCTTACTAGTTCTAACCCTAGGCCTCATTCTATCTCTAAACCTAACCCAAACCCTAAGCCTGTCCCTGACCCTTATGCTGACCCTAACACTAACCCTAGGTCTAAGCCTAAATCTAACCCTAAACCAAACACTAACACTAACCCTGAAAGTAAACCTATACCTAAACCTAACGATAACATTAACATTAGAACTAAACTTATTCTTAAATATAGCCATAACTCTAGCCATAGCCCTAAACAAAAACCTAGCTCCAGCACTAAAAATAGCCATTAGTTTAATGCAATGACTAACAATACCCCTGGAACTAACCCTAGTAAAATTGTGCTCATGACCGTAAATCCAATGCTAACCTGAACACTGACAGTTAACCTAACACAAACCCTAGCTCCAAACCTTATCCTAACCCAAAACATAGCCTAAAGAAGACCTATCAATAACACTAATATTAAAACTAGCCATAACCATAATCCTAGTTCTTACGTTACCCATAGTCCTAAAAATAGCCATAAACCTCCCTCCAAAACTTAGCCCTAAATGTAGCACTAAAACTAGGTTTCAACCTAATCCTAACTTTAGCCCTAGCTCTAACCCTCACAATTGCCTAGCCCTAAACTTTGCTCAAACTATAACTCTTACCCTAAATGTAACCCTTACCCTAACCTAACCCTAACCCTTGCCCTAATCCTAACTCTAACCATAGCACAAATCCTACCTCAAATTCTATCCATTACCTTCAATAGTACCCCTAATGCTAACCCTAGCCCTAACTCTAATTCTAATTCTAACCATAGCCCTGAATGTAACTCTAAAACTTGCCCTCGCCCTAACCATAAACAATTAACCTAAACCTAACCCTAACACTAACCCCAGGCCTAACCATAACCCTAGTCCTAATCCTAACTTTAACCCAATCTGTAACACTAGCACTAACTCTATCCATTACCCTACACATAAGCCTATCCCAAATGCGCACCCTAGGCCTAAACCTAGCACTATCCCTAAAACTAACCATATACATTACTCTATACCTAAACTGAAACCTAAACCTAATCCTATTCATTACTTTAAATTTAACCCTAATGCTAATTTGAGCCCTAACCCTAAACCTTAACCTAAAGTAAACCCTAACCTGGAATTTGACCCTAATCATACACCCAGCTCTAAACCTGACCCTTACCCTAAACCTAACCTTTACACTAGACCTAGCCATAAACCTAACCCTACCATAACCCTAGACCTGACATTAGTCCTATCCCTAATTCTAGAACTTACCCTAACACAAAACCTAGCCCTCATCCTAGCCCTATACCTAGCCTTAATCCTAATCCAAACCCTCAACCTGGCTCTATCACTAATTTTAACACTTGACTGAGCCCTGAACCTAAATATAAGCCCATCACATCCCCTAAATCTAACCCTAACTCTAACACTTACACAATCACTAACCCTAGTCTTAACCATAGGCCTTACACTAACACTAACTCTACCACTAATCCTAGCCCTAATTTAGCCCTAACCCTAACCCAACCCTAACCCTAGTCCTAAGACTAAATAATTCTCACCCTAGCCCTATTTTTATTTCTAACCCTATCCATTACCTTAGCCCTAACCTTAGCCCTCATTGTAGCATTAGCCTTCACCCTAGATATAACCATAACTCTAAATCTAACCCTAAACTTAAGTCTAAACCTCACCCTACCACTAGCCTTAATACCATTGCTAATCCTAAAACTAGCCCTAAACCTAGTCCTAGCCCTAAAACAAAACCGAGCCATTGCTCTAACAATAAACCTTAACCTAAACCAAACCCTAATCCTACAACTAGCCATAACCCTAGCTCTAATTCAAGTCCTAGGCCTAAAACTAACCATAGCTCTAAATATGACCCTAACTCTAAAGCTAATGCTGACACTAGACCAGCCCAAATCCCATCCCTAAAACTAACCCTAATCGTAAACATAGTTCTTACATTGGCCTTAGCCCTAACTCTAGCCTTAACCCTAACACAATAATAGCCTTAATCTGAGCCCTAACACTAGATTTAACCCTAACCCTAGCCCTAGTCCTAAACCTAACCCTAACTCAGCCCTAACCTTATCCCTTACCCTAAGCCAAACAATATCCATAATGCTAACCCTAGTCCTAATATTAATCCTTAGCCTAACTCTATTTCTAGTCCTAACACAAGCACTCATTCTAGCTCTAATTCGAACCCCAAACCTAACCCTAACCTTTACCCTTATTCTGACACTAACACTAATTATAGGTCTAAACCTGAACCTAACCCTAACCTGAACCCTGAAACAAGACTTATAGTAACCTTATACCTAAACCTCACCCTAACACTACCCCTAAACCTAAACCAAATCCTAAATCTAGCAATAACTCTAGCCCTAGACCTAAACAAAACTTAGTCCTAGCCCTATCAATAACCATTAACTTAAAACAAACACTAACCCTACCCCTAAACCTAACCTTGTCCTAATTCTGGCTTTCACCCTAACCCTAACTAGAGTTAGGACCTGAACACTGACCTTGCATTTAACAGTACTCCTATCTCTAAACCTGAGCCTAACCAACATCTAAACCTAACACTAGACCTAGCCAAAACTCTAACCTTAATACTAGCCCTAATCCTGACCCTAGCTCTTATATTACCCATAGCCCTAACCCTATTTCTAAAACTAACACAAAACCTAGATCTTATCCTAGGGCTTAACTTAGCCTTAGGAGTAACCCTAACATAAACCATAGCCCTAACCCTACACTAACACTCAGGTTACTCCTAACCCTGGCTCAAAACCTAACCCTTACCCTAAATATAACCCTAAACCTAGCCCTAATCCTAACCTTAACTCTAGCACTAAACCTAGCTCTAAAGATACCCATGACCCTAAACATAACCATAACTCTATTGATAAACCTAGGCCTAACACTTACCCTAAACCTAACAAGAAAATTAATCCTCAACCTAACCCTAAACCTCAAACTCAGCATAGAACAAACCCCAGCTCAAACCCTAACCCTTATCATAAACCTAACCATAACCATATCCCTAACCTAAGCCTAAACCTCAATCTAACTCTAACCATAAACCTAAACCTACATCTAATCATATCCATTACCCTAACCCTAACACTACCCCTAATGATGACCATAGCCCTAACCCTAACCCTAACCGTACTGTAATCTTATCCCTAGACCTAACCCTAAACCTAACCTTCCTCCTAGCCCTAAACCTAGCTCAAAACCCAACTCTTACACTAAACATAACTTTAACCCTAACCCTAGATCTCACCCTAACCCTAACCCTAACTCAAGGCCTATTTCTAACCATAAACCTAGCCCTAAGCTTAGCTCTAACCCTATCCATTATCCTAACCATAACACTGGCCCTAATGCTAACTCTAGTCCTATTGCTAACGCTAACCTTTTGAATTACCCTAAACCTAAACTGGACCCTAAACAAAAACCTATCATTACCATAACCCTGACCCTAAAGCTAAAGACCCCTAACCCTAAACCCTAACCTCAAACAAACTCTAACCCTGAACCGTATCCTAATAATTCCTTTACCCCTAAACCTGACCTTTACCCTAAACCTAACCATTACACTAGACCTAGCCATAAAACATTCTAAATCTATCCCCAATGGTAATCCTAGACATGACATTAGCACTAACCCTAATCCTAGCTCTAAACCTAACACAAACTCCAGGGCTTATGCTAGCCCTAAACCTAGCCTTAATCCTAACCCTAACCTTAACATTAGGCCTAACCCTAACACTAACCCTGGACCTAATCTTAGCCCTAACCCTAGCCCTAATCTTACCCCTAATTTACGCCTATCCATAAACTTAGTCCTAACCCTAACACTAAGACTTACTATAACTCTCACCCTTGCCCCATCCCTAGTTCTAACCCTATACCTTACAGGAACAATAATCCTAGCCCTAACCCTAGCCCTGTCCTTAGCCGTAGCCCTAACCTAGATCCCACTCTAACTCGAAATCGAACTTTAACCCTAAGCATAAACCTAAACCTAACACTAGACCTAACCTTAATGCTAATACTTAAACTAGTCCTAATCCTAGCCCTAGCCTTAAAACAAATCCCAGACATAGCCCTAAACCTAAGTCTTAACCTAAACGAAACCCTAAGCCTAATCCTAAACTTAGCCCTAATTCGAGTTAAAAGCTAACCCTGACCCTGAATCCGACAATAACACTAACCCTACCTCTAAAGATCACCCTAACCCTAAACATAAACTTAACACTAGACCTAGCCCCAACCCTAAACCTAAATTTAGCCTTAAATGTAACCCTGGTACTTACATTAGCCGTAACCCTAACCCTAGACCTAAATTAACACAAAACCTAGCCCTAATTCAAGACCTAACCCAAGCTTTAACCCTAACCCAAACCCTAACCCTAACCCTAGCCCTAACCCTAGATCTAACCCTATCTATTGCCACAACTATAACCCAAACACTAATAGTAACCCTAGGCCTAAACCTAACCCTATGCCTAATCCTAACCAATCCATTACCCTAAACCAAACCTAAATCATAAACCTCACCCTATCATTACCCTAACCCTAATCTTCATGCTAATTCATGCCCTAAATTTAAACCATAGCCTATCCCAAACCCTAAACACGGCCCTGACCCTAATAATACCCCTAGCTCTAAACCTGACCTAAAACTAAATATAACCCTTACAATACCTGTATCCATAATCCTAACCCTAATTCTATCTTTAACCATAACCCTAGACCTGATATTAGTCCTAGCCCTAATCCTAGCCCTACACTAAAACAAACCGTAGCCCTCATCCTAGCCCTAAAACCAGCCTTAATCACAACCCTAACCCTATCCATAGGCCTAACCCTAATTCTAACCCTCACCCAACTTCTAAACCTGGTTAATATGCCAATCCTTACACTAAACTTAACCCTAACCCTAAACCTAATGCAAGACCTAAGCTGAACAATAACCCTAGCCCTAATTCTAGCCCTAATTTAACCCTATCCCTATCCCTAACCCTAGCTCTAAGACTAACTCTAAATTTCACACTAGCCCTATCCTTAGTTCTAACCCTATCCATTACAGTAACCCTAACCCTAGCTTTAACCTTAGCCATAAACCTTGTCCTGTTCTTATTCCCAGCCTTAACCCTACATCTATCCCTAACTCTAAATCTACCAGTAACCCTTAGGTAAACCTAACATAAACCCTAGCCCTAACCCTAACTCTACAAGTAAAATTAGCCCTAATCCTGACCCTAGAAGTAAATCAAACCAACCAATAGCCCTAATACTAAACCTTAACCTAAACCAAATCCTAATACTCCACCCAGACCTAACCCTAGCCCTAATTCGAGTCCTAACCTTAACCTTGATACTAACCCTGACTCTGACTCATATCCTAACACTCACCCTAGCTCTAAACACCATCCTAACCTTAAACCAAACACTTACAGTAACCCTAGCCATAATTTGAGTCCCAACCTTAACCTTAAAACTAACCCTGACCCTGATTACTAACCTAACACTAACACTAGCTCTAAATATCACTCCAGCCTTAAACCTAATCCTAACACTAGAGGTCTAACACCTAACCATAACCCAAAAATTAACCCTAATTGTAACCCTAGTTCTTACATTACGTGTTCCTCTACCCTAGCCCTAATCCTAATACAAAAACTAGCCCTAATCTGAGCTCTAAACCTAGGTTTAAGGCTAACCCTAACCCTAGCTCTAACTCTATAACTTACCCTAAGCCAAACCCTAACACTAATTCTAATCCTACTTCTAACCCTAATCCTTAACCTAACCCAAACATCAATCCTATTACTAGACCGAAGCTAGCCCTCATTCTAGTTCTAACCATAACCCAAACCCTAACCCTAATCCTGACCCTTATTCTGTCCCTAACACTAATCATAGGTCTAAACCTGAACCTAACCCTAAACCAAACTCTAACACTAGCCCTAGACCTAAAACTAATCCTAAATCTAGCCATAACTCTATCCCTAGACCTAAAGAAAAACCGAGACCTAGCCCTAATAATAACCCTTAGCCTAGGCCAGACACTAATTCTTCCCCGACACCTAACCCTATTCCTAATTCTGGCTTTAATTCTAACCATAATCCTAATCTGAACACTGACCCTGACATTAACCCTAGCTCTAAACATCACTCTAACCCTGAAAACTATACCTAGCACTAACATTAACCCTAAATTAGCCCTAATCATAACAAGTTCTTAATTTAGCCATAGCCCTAACCTATTACAAAACTTTGCCCTAATCCAATCCGTACAATATCTTTAAACCTAAAGCTAACCGTAACACTAACCATAGCCCTAACCCTAAGCCTAAGCCTAACCTTAGATCAAATCCTATGCAAAACCCTGGCCCTAACCCTAGCTCTAACCCTATCCATTACCCTGACTATAACCCTAAACCTTATGCTAACCCTAGATCAAATCCTAATCCTATGCCCATTCCTAACCCTATCCATTATCCTACACCTAACTTGAACCCTAAACTTAAAACTATCATTAACCTATCACTAAACCTAATGCTAATTTGAGAACTAAACATAAACCATAGCCTAACCTAAACCCCAACCTTGACCCTAATAATACCCCTAGCTCTAAATCTGACCCTAACTATAAACCTAACCCTTACAATACACCTAGATATAAACCTAACCCTAAAACAATCCCTAACTCTAACCCTAGACCCGACATTAGCTCTAGAACTAATCCTAGTCCTAACCCTAACACAAAGCTTAACCCACATCCTAGACATAATCCTCACCTTCATCATAAACCTAACCCAAACCCTCACCTTGATCCTGACTCTAATAATAACCCTAGCTCTAAAACTGACCATTACCCTAAACCTAACCCTTACAATGGACCAAGCCAAAAACCGAACACTAAATGTATCACTAATTGTAACCCTAGAACTGACATTAGCCCTAGACCTAAACCTAGCCCTAAACCTAATACAAACACTAGCCCTCATCCTAGCCCTAAACCCTAGACTTAATCATAACCTGAACACTAACCCTGGCCCTAATTCTAATACTAACACTCGCCAAGCCCTCAATCTTGCTATAACCCATTTCTTTAAAATAAACCTAACCATAACTCTTATACTAAACATAGAACTAAAACTAACACTAACCTTAGCCCTAATTTAGCCCTATCCCTAAACCTAGCCATAAGATGAACTCTAACACTCACACCAGCCCTATCGCTTGTTCTAACCCTATTCCTTAACATAAACATAACCCTAGCCCTAACCGTTGTCCTAACCCTTGCCCTATCCTTAGCCCAAGCATTAACCTTAGATCAACACCTATCTCTAAATCTAACCCTAATATGAAGCCTAAGCCTAACCCAAACACTAGCCCTAAGCCTAACACTAATCCTAAAACTAGCCCTAACCCTAGCCCTAGCCTAAAACTAATCCTGAAACTAAGTCTAAACCTAATGAGATTTCTAAACCTATTTCTATCCATAAACCTAAACCTAACCTGGGCACTAATACTAACCCTATCATTACTCTAACCCTAACCCTAACACTAATTAAATCTCTAACGTTAGACCGTAACCTATTCCAAACCTTAACCCTGACCCTACCCCTAAAGCTAACCCTTACACTAGATGTAGCCATAATCCTAACATAAAATTATCTTTAAACCATAACCAAAGCTGTAACCCTAATTATAAATATCACCCAAACTTAATAGTAAATCAGACCCTATGATATATTTATCTGAACACTAACTATAGCCCTAACCCTAGCCCTAATTTATCCATTTCCCTAACCCAAGCACTGAGACTAACTCAAACTAGCCCTATCCCTAGTTCTAACCCTATTACACACCATAATCTAACCGTAGCCCTAACACTTTCCCTATGCTCAGTCCTAAACCTAAACCTACATATAACCCTCAATCTAAATCTAACCCTAAACCTAAGCTTAATCCTAACACTAACACTAGTCCTAACCCTAACACTAATCATAAAATTAGCAATAATCCTAACACTAGCAGTAAATCCAAACCAAGAAATAGCCTTAACTCTAAACCTTAACTTAAACCACAGTAATACTACATCTAGACTTAACTCTAGCCCTAAATTTGACTCCTAACCCAAAACTTAAAAGTAAACCTTACACAGACTCATTGGCTAACTCTCACGCTAGCTCTAGACCCCATCCTAAACTTAAACCAAAACCTACCAGAAACCCTATCCTTAATTTGAGTCCTAACCCTAACTCTGACCCTCATTCTTATCCTAGCACTAACCCTAACTCTAAATATCAGTCTAAATTAAACTTAACCCTAACACTAGACCTACCCTTAACCCTAACCATAAACTAACCCTAACGGTAACCCTAGTTCTTCCATTAGACATTGCCCTAACCCTAGCCCTAACCCTACAGCAAAACTTGCCCTAATTAAAGCACTATACCTAGCTTTAACCCTGAAGCTAACAGAAACCCTATCTCTATCCCTATTGTTTACCTTAAGCAGAACTCTAATCCTAATGGTAACCCTAGAACTATTCGTAATCATTAGGCTAACCAGAATCTGTACCCTTTTAATAGTCCTGACTAGCCCACATTCTAGCTCTAATCTTATCCCAAACCCTAATGCTAACCCTGACACTTATTCTGATATAAACATTAACCCTAGGTCTAAACATGTACCTAAGAATAGAGCAATCACTAACACTGGCCCTACTTGTAACCAGATAATTAAACCTAACCCTAACCCAGCACTAAGACTAACTCTGTCACACTAGCCCAATAATGAGTTCTAACCCTATTCCTTACCGTAACCCAAAACCTAACCGTAAAACTAGCACTGATGCTTGCCCTATGTTTAGTCTTTGCCCTAACCACATTTGTAACCCAAACTCTAAATCTAACCCTAAACCTAAGCCTAAGCCTGACACTAACACTAGACCTAACTCTAATATTAATCATAAAACTAGTCATAACCCTAACCCTAGAAGTAAAACAAAACTGAGCAATGGCCCTAACCCTAAACCTTAACTTAAAACACGCTAAAACTACACATAGACCAACACCTAGGCCTAAATTCAACTCCTAACCCTATTCTTAAATGTAACCCTGAAAAAAACTCATATCCTAACACTCACCCCAGCTCTATACCCCTTCATAAACTAAACAAAAACCTAACAGTAACCCTATGGCTCATTTGAGTCCTAACCCTAACCCTGACACTGATTCATATCCTAACACTAACCCTAGCTCTAAATATCACTCTACCTTAAACCTAAACCTTACACTAGACCTACCCCTAACCCTAACCCTAAAACTAACCCTAATTGTAACCCTAGTTCTAACATTTGCTGATGCCCTAACCCTAGCCCTAAACCTACCACAAAAACAAGCCCTAATCCAAGCTCTAAACCTAGCTTTAACCCTAACCCTAACTCTAACCCTAACCCTAGCTATAAACTTATCCCTTACCCGAAGCAAAACTCTAACCTTTATGGTAACCCTAGACCTATCCCTAATCCTTAGTCTTACCAAAATCCTAACCCTTTTAATAATTCTGACAATAGCCCTCATTTTAGCTCTAATCCTATCCCAAACTTTAATGGTAACACTGACCCTTATTCTGACACTAACACAAAACTTAGGTCTAAATCTGACCCTAACCCTATACCAAATTCTAACAGTGGCACTACCAATAACCTTATTCCTAAACCTAACTCTACCACTAGCCTTAGACCTAAATCTAATTTGAAATCTAGCCTTAACTATAGCCCTAGACCTAAACAAAAACCTAGCCCTAGTGCTAAAAATAACCCTTAACCTAACCCAAACACTACCCCTACCACTAGACCTACACCTAGTCATAATTCTGGCTATAACACTAACTCTAACTCTAACCTGAACACTGACCAGCCTTTAACAGTAAACCTAACACTAAACCTGAACCTAACTGAAAATATAATCCTAACACTAGACCTAGCCATAAACCTAACCTTCAAACTAGCCCTACTCATATCCCTAGTTTTTACATTACCCACAGCCCTAACCCTAGGCCTAAACCTAACACAAAACCTAGAGCTAATTTTAGACCTTAACACAGCCCTAAGCATAACCCTAAACCTAACATAGCCCTAATCCTAACTTAACCCTAGCTGTAGTCCCAAACCTAGCTCAAAGCCTAACACTTACCATAAACATAAACATTGCAATATCTGTAAATTTAAACCTAACCCTAGCCCTAATCTTAACCTTAACCCTAGCACTAACCCTAGCTCAAACCTACAAAATACACTAAACCTAAACCTAAACTTTTTGGCAACCCTAGCCTTAATGCTAACAATATCCCTAACCCTAACCAGAAAACGAAACCTAGACCAAACCCTAAACTGAACAATTGTTATAACCCTAAACCTAGCTCAAAACCTAACCCTTACCATAAAAAATAAACATAACCATAGCCCTAACCTTAATCCTAAACATAAATCTAACCCTACCCCTAAACCTCAACCTAAATCTAACCATATCCATTACACTAAACCTAACCCTAATCCTAATGATAATCCTAGCAATAACCCTAACTCTAACCCTAAAACTACCATAATTCTATCCCAAATCTTAACCATTCAAAAACATATTTATCCAAAAGTACTGTTGGAGACAACAGGGAAATATGCATATACTGAACTACCTCCCCAAATTATTTGGTCAAACTTCTTTGATACTGTACAAGATTCATCTATTAGCTTTCTCCACTAGGCTCCCTTAATTTGAGACTTCTATGATAAAAGTTCTCTAAACAGATTAGGGTTAGGTTTGTGGTTAGGGTAAGGGCTAGGTTTAAACCTAGTGTTAGGGTTAGAGTCATGTATCTTTGATATTGGGCAGGATTCATCTTTCACCTAGCCTCACAATGTTCCCTGGTTTGAGCCTTCTCTGTTCAATGGTTTGATGTCAGGAACAGTTTGTATTTTAAGGTTTCACTTATTTTTTTACTATTTCGTTAAAGAGAAATGGAGCATGAAATCAAACAGGGTTGGTGCCAGCTGCTTGAACCTCCACACACTCAATCAGTTCTCTGTGGGCACTCTCTGGTTTGTTCCTTGTGAATGTTGCCCTCAGCTGAAACATGTGAAGCAACTTTATCCCAGAGCACTTTTGGAGAAATAAAGGAAATATGCATAAACTGAAACACATCCCCTATTTATTTGCTCAGATTTCTTTGATATTGTGAAAGATTCAATGTTAGCTTGCCCCACTAGGCTCCCTTAGTTTGAGAATTGTATTATCAAAGGTTCTCTAAATAGGCTAGGGTGAGCTGTAGGGTTAGGATTAAGGATAGATCTAGTATTAGGTTTACAGTAGTTTTGTACAAATTTCTTTGATACTAGGCAAGATTTATATTTACCTAGCCTTACTATGTTCCCAAGGTTTGGGCCTTCTAGGTTCACTGGTTTGCTGTCAGTATTTCAGTTTTTATTTTAAGGTTTCACTTCATTTTGACCTACATGTGTAAATGGAAATAGAGCAGGAAATCAAACAGGGATTTTGATAGCTGCTTGAAACTTCACATACTCAATCAGTTCTCTGTGAGGACACTCTGGTTTTATCCTGGTGAAAGTATCCCAAAGATGAGGCATGCAAAAACAACACTATATGAGGGCATTGTAGGAGATGACAGGAAAAAATGCATGTACTGAACTACCTCCCCAAACATTTGGTAAGATTTCTTTTATACTGGGCAGGGTTCATCTGTTAGCTTGCCCCACTAGGCTCCCTATCTTTGAGACTTCTATGATCAAAGTTTTTCTAAAAAGGTTAGGTTAGAGTTAGGTGTAGCGTTAGGGTTAGAGTTTGTCTTGTTCAAATTTCATTGATACTGGGCAGGATATAATTTTACCTAGCCTGACTATGTTCCCCAGTTTTCCGCCTTCTTGCTTCAATTCTTTGCTGACAGGAACAATTTGTATTTTACAGATTCACTTTTTTTTGACCTATATGGTAAATAGACATGGAACTGAAAATCAAACAAGGTTGGTGCTAACTGCTTAAAATTTCACACACTCAATCAGTTCTCTGTGGGAACTCTCTGGTTTGTTATTTGTGTAATGAGTATTAAGCTGAAGCATGCAATCCGAACCCTAACCCTAATCCTAAACCTAATGCTAACCCTTGGCCTAACCCTAGCACATTCGCTAACGCTAACCTATCCATTACCCTAAACATAACCCTAACCCTAAACCTAACCAAACACTAAACCTACACATAACACTAAACTAAAATTGCCCCTGTTGAAATCCTAGTTCTTACATTCGCTGTAGCCCTAAAGCTAACACAAAACCTAACATAGCCCTAATCCAAGCTCTAAACATAGCTCTAACCGTAGCCATAATCCTAACCCTAAACCTAGCCCTACCACTAGCCCTAAACCTATCCCTTACCCTAAGCCAAACTCTAGCCCTAAAGCTACCATTGTCCTAAACTTAATTCTTAGCAAAACCCCAAACATAACTCTATTACTAGTTTTAACCATAATCCTTATTCTAGCTCTATCACTATCCTAAACCCTAACACATACCAGTTGCGCTTGGCTGCACAAATTTTGTTCTGCTAGGTTGAATCATTACTTTGCAGGATGACTTTGGATATTTAGGTCTTACTACATTTTCCCCTATAGGGATACATGCTTTTGAAAATCTAAATAAAACATGGTTTGTGCTAGCTGCTTGAAACTTGACTCACTGAATGAATTCTCATTGTGCTCTCTATGCTTTGTTACCAGTTTATGTACCCCTAAGCAGAGCAAAGAAAAATAGACTTTCATTTGAAAGTGTTTGTAGAGCATCCACAGAACTCAGAGTTTTCTGGACTCTCAGCAAATAATTTTTCACCCGATCTTGTTGATGCTTGGCAGCAAAAATGAGTACATGAGTTGCACTTGGCAGCCCAAATTACATAATCGTATGTTGAAGAGTTCCTTTGCAGGAAGACTTTGAATTTTTAGGTTTAACTTCTTTTTTTCCCTATAGGAATACAAGCATTTGGAATGCTAAATCAAACACAGTTTGTGATACCTGTTTGAAACTTGGCTCACTCAATTAGTTCTCAGTGCACTCTCTATGCATTGTCCCCTGCTGCAGTATTCCCAAGCAGAGGTGAGGAAAATACGCTTTATTTGTAAGTGTTTGCAGAGCTTCCACAAAACTCCCAAGTTTACTGGAATTTCAGCGAATATTTTTTCACTTGATCTTGTTGATACCAGGTAAGAAAGATGAGTATACCAGTAGCATTTGGCTGCCAAAATTTCGTTCTCCTAAGTTGAAGCATTTGCTTTCAGGAAGACATTGAATTTGGGGGTTTCTCTTCATTTTAACCTATAGGAATACATGCATTTGGAACTCTAAATCAAACACTGTTTGTGCTAGCTCCTTGAAGCTTGACTCACTCAACTAGTTCCTGGTGGGCTCTCTGTGCTTTGTTCCCTGTTGACGTGGTCATAAGTGGAGGCGAGGAACATATGCTTTCCTTAGAAAGCATTTACAGAGCTACAACAGAGCTCCAAGTTAACTGGAATCTCTGCAAATATTTACTCACCTGATCGTGATGATCCTTGTCAGGAAAGATGGGCATACCAGTTGCACTTAGCTACCCAAATTTTGTTCTTCGAGGTTGAAAAGTTCGTTTGCAGGAACACTTTGAATTTTTAGATTTCACTTCACTTTTCCTTATAGGGACGTATGCATTTGGAATTATAAATCAAACAGGGTTTATGCTAGCTGCTTGAAACTGAAACTCACTCAACTAGTTCTCAGTGCGATCTCTATGCTTTGTTTTCTGTTGAAGTAACCCTAAGCAGAGGCACTTTGAAGTAACCCTAAGCAGAGGAACACTTTGAAAATACGCTTTCTTATGTAAGTGTTTGCAGAGCTTCCACAATACTCCCAAGTTTACTGGAATTTCAGCGAATATTCTTTCACTTGATCTTTTTGATACTAGGTAAGAAAGATGAGTATACCAGTTGCATTTGGCTGCCAAAATTTCGTTCTCCTAAGTTGAAACATTTGCTTTCAGGAAGACATTGAATTTGGGGAGTTTCTCTTCATTTTAACATATAGGAATACATGCATTTGCAACTCTAAATCAAACACTGTTTGTGCTAGCTCCTTGAAGCTTGACTCACTCAACTAGTTCCTGGTGTGCTCTCTGTGCTTTGTTCCCTGTTGACCGGGTCCTAAGTGGAGGCGAGGAACATAGGCTTCCCTTATAAAGCATTTATAGAGCTTCAACAGAGCTCCAAGTTAACTGGAATCTCGGCAAATATTTACTCACCTGATCTTGATGATCCTTGTCAGGAAAGATGGGGATACCAGTTGCACTTAGCTACCCAAATTTCGTTCTTCGAGGTTGAAATGTTCGTTTGCAGGAACACTTTGAATTTTTAGGTTTCACTACACTTTTCCTTTTAGGGACGTAGGCATTTGGAATTAAAAATCAAACACGGTTTATGCTAGCTGCTTGAAACTGAAACTTACTCAACTCGTTCTCAGTGCGATCTCTATGCTTTGTTTTCTGTTGAAGTAACCCTAAGCAGAGGCAAGGGAAAGAAACTTTCATTTGAAAGCATTTGCAGTGATTCCACAGAACTCTGAGTTTCGTGGAATCTCAGCCAATATTTTTTCACCCTAACTTGTTGTTAACTCGACAGGAAAGATAAGTATACCGGTTGCATTTGGCTGCCCAAATTTAGATCTTCCAGGTTGAATAGTTCGTTTTCAGGAACACTTTGAAATTTTAGGTTTCACTTCATTTTCCACTCTAGGGATACATGCTTTTGGAACTCGAACCCAAACACGGTTTGTACTAGCTGTATGAAACTTGACTCACTCAGTTAGTTCTCAGTGCACTCTCTATGTTTCGTTTCCTGATGAGGTAGCCCTAAGCAGAGGCAAGGAAAATATACTTTCATTTTAAAGTGTTTGCAGAGCTTCCACAGAACTCTGAGTTTACTGGAATCTCAGCAAAATTTTTTCACCCGATCTTGATGATACTGGGCAGCAAAAATGAGTATACTGGTTTCACTTGGCTGCCCAAATTTCCTTCTTCAGGGTTGAAGCGTTCCTTTGCAGGAGCACTTTGAATTTTAAGTTTCACTTCCTTTTCCCTCATAGGGATACATGCATTTGGAACTCTAAATCAAACACGGTTTTTGCTGTGTGCTTGTAACTTGACTCACTCAACTAGTTCTCACGGCACTCTCTATGCATTGTTCCCTGTTGAAGTAGCCTTAAGCAGAGGCAAGGAAAACACACTTTCTTTGGAAAGTATTCACAGAGCTTTCAAGAAACTCAGAGATTACTGAAACCTCAGCAAATATTTTGTCACCCTATCTCGTTGACACTTGCTAGGAAGAATGTGTATACCAGTTGCGCTTGGCTGCACAAATATTGTTCTGCCAGGTTGAATCATTCCTTTGCAGGATGACTTTGAATATTTAGGTTTTGCTACATTTTCCCCTATAGGGACACATGCTTTTGAACATCTAAATCAAACACGGTTTGTGCTAGCTGCTTGAAACTTGACTCACTGAATGAACTCTCATTGTGCTCTCTACGCTTTGCTACCGGTTTACGTACCCCTAAGCAGAGCAAAGAAAAATAGACTTTCATTTGAAAGTGTTTGTAGACCATCCACAGAACTCAGAGTTTACTGGACTCTCAGCAAATATTTTTTCACCGGATCTTTTTGATACTTGGCAGCAAAAATGAGTACATGAGTTGCACTTGGCAGCCCAAATTTCGTCATCTTATGTTGAAGAGTTCCTTTGCAGGAAGACTTTGAATTTTTAGGTTTAACTTCTTTTTTCCCTAAAGGAATACATGCATTTGGAATGCTAAATCAAACACAGTTTGTGATACCTATTTGATACTTGGCTCACTCAATTAGTTCTCAGTGCACTCTCTATGGATTGTCCCCTGCTGAAGTATCCCCAAGCAGAGGTGAGGAAAATACGCTTTCTTATGTAAGTGTTTGCAGAGCTTCCACAAAACTCCCAAGTTTACTGGAATTTCAGCGAATATTTTTTCACTTGATCTTGTTAATACTAGGTAAGAAAGATGAGTATACCAGTTGCATTTGGCTGCCAAAATTTCGTTCTCCTATGTTGAAGCATTTGCTTTCAGGAAGACACTGAATTTTGGGGGTTTCTCTTCATTTTAACCTATAGGAGTACATGCATTTGGAACTCTAAACCAAACACTGTTTGTGCTAGCTCCTTGAAGCTTGACTCACTCAACTAGTTCCTGGTGTGCTCTCTGTGCTTTGTTCCCTGTTGACGTGGTCCTAAGTGGAGGCGAGGAACATAATCTTTCTTTAGAAAGCATTTACAGAGCTTCAACAGAGTTCTAAGTTAACTGGAATCTCGGCAAATATTTACTCACCTGATCTTGTTGATCCTTGTCAGGAAAGATGGGTATACCAGTTGCACTTAGCTACCCAAATTTCGTTCTTCTAGGTTGCAAAGTTCGTTTGCAGGAACACTTTGAATATTTAGGTTTCATTACACTTTTCCTTATAGGGACGTATGCATTTGGAATTATAAATCAAACACGGTTTATGCTAGCTGCTTGAAACTGAAACTCACTCAACTTGTTCTCAGTGTGATCTCTATGCTTTGTTTTCTGTTGAAGTAACCCTAAGCAGAGGCATGGAAAGAAACTTTCATTTGAAAGCATTTGCAGTGATTCCACAGAACTTTGAGTTTCCTGGAATCTCAGCCAATATTTTTTCACCCTAACTTGTTTTTAACTCGACAGGAAAGATAAGTAGACCGGTTGCATTTGGCTGCCCAAATTTAGATCTTCGAGGTTGAATAGTTCGTTTGCAGGAACACTTTGAAATTTTAGGTTTCACTTCATTTTCCGCTATAGGGATACATGCATTTGGAACTCGAACTCAAACACGGTTTGTACTAGCTGCATGAAACTTGACTCACTCAGTTAGTTCTCAGTGCACTGTCTATGTTTCGTTTCCTGGTGAGGTAGCCCTAAGCAGAGGCAAGGAAAATATACTTTCATTTTAAAGTGTTTGCAGAGCTTCCACAGAACTCTGAGTTTACTGGAATCCCAGCAAAATTTTTTCACCCGATCTTGATGATACTGGGCAGCAAAGATGAGTATACTGGTTTCACTTGGCTGCCCAAATTTCCTTCTTCAGGGTGGAAGCCTTCGTTTGCAGGAGCACTTTGAATTTTAAGTTTCACTTCCTTTTCCCTTATAGGGATACATGCATTTGGAACTCTAAATCAAACACGGTTTTTGCTGTGTGCTTGTAACTTGACTCACACAACTAGTTATCAGGGCACTCTCTATGCATTGTTCCCTGTTGAAGTAGCCTTAAGCAGAGGCAAGGAAAACACACTTTCTTTGGAAAGTATTCACCGAACTTCCAAAAAACTCAGAGATTACTGAAACCTCAGTAAATATTTTGTCACCCTATCTTGTTGACATTTGGTAGGAAGAATGTGTATACCAGTTGCGCTTGGCTGCACAAATTTTGTTCTGCCAGGTTGAATCATTCCTTTGCAGGATGACTTTGAATATTTAGGTTTTGCTACATTTTCCCCTATAGGGATACATGCTTTTGAACATCTAAATCAAACACGGTTTGTGCTAGCTGCTTGAAACTTGACTCACTGAATGAACTCTCATTGTGCTCTCTACACTTTGCTACCGCTTTATGTACCCCTAAGCAGAGCAAAGAAAAATAGACTTTCATTTGAAAGTGTTTGTAGACCATCCACAGAACTCAGAGTTTACTGGACTCTCAGCAAATATTTTTTCACCCGATCTTGTTAATACTTTGCAGCAAAAATGAGTACATGAGTTGCACTTGGCAGCCCAAATTTCGTCATCTTATGTTGAAGAGTTCCTTTGCAGGAATGCTTTGAATTTTTAGGTTTAACTTCTTTTTTCCCTATAGGAATACATGCATTTGGAATGCTAAATCAAACACAGTTTGTGATACCTGTTTGAAACTTGGCTCACTCAATTAGTTCTCAGTGCACTCTCTATGCATTGTCCCCTGCTGAAGTATCCCCAAGCAGAGGCGAGGAAAATACGCTTTCTTATGTAAGTGTTTGCAGAGCTTCCACAAAACTCCCAAGTTTACTGGAATTTCAGTGAATATTTTTTCACTTGATCTTGTTGATACCAGGTAAGAAAGATGAGTATACCAGTTGCATTTGGCTGCCAAAATTTCGTTCTCCTAAGTTGAAGCATTTGCTTTCAGGATGACATTGAATTTTGGGGGTTTCTCTTCATTTTAACCTACAGGAATACATGCATTTGGAACTCTAAATCAAACACTGTTTGTTCTAGCTCCTTGAAGCTTGACTCACTCAACTAGTTCCTGGTGTACTCTCTGTGCTTTGTTCCCTGTTGACGTGGTCCTAAGTGGAGGCGAGGAACATATGCTTTCCTTAGAAAGCATTTACAGAGCTTCAACAGAACTCCAAGTTAACTGGAATCTCTGCAAATATTGACTCACCTGATCTTGATGATCCTTGTCAGGAAAGATGGGTATACCAGTTGCACTTAGCTACCCAAATTTCGTTCTTCGAGGTTGAAAAGTTCGTTTGCAGGAACACTTTGAATTTTTAGGTTTCACTTCACTTTTCCTTATAGGGACGTATGCTTTTGGAATTATAAATCAAACACGGTTTATGCTAGCTGCTTGAAACTGAAACTCACTCAACTACTTCTCAGTGTGATCTCTATGCGTTGTTTTCTGTTGAAGTAACCCTAAGCAGAGGCAAGAGAAAGAAACTTTCATTTGAAGGTATTTGCAGTGATTCCACAGAACTTTGAGTTTCCTGGAATCTCAGCAAATATTTTTTCACCCCAACTTTTTGTTAACTCGACAGGAAAGATAAGTATACCGGTTGCATTTGGCTGCCGAAATTTCGATCTTCTAGGTTGAATAGTTCGTTTGCAGGAACACTATGAAATTTTACGTTTCACTTCATTTTCCCGTATAGGGATACATGCATTTGGAACTCTAACTCAAACACGGTTTGTACTACCTGCATGAAACTTGACTCACTCAGTTAGTTCTCAGTGCACACTCTATGTTTCGTTTCCTGATGAGGTAGCCCTAAGCAGAGGCAAGGAAAATATACTTTCATTTTAAAGTGTTTGCAGAGCTTCCACAGAACTCTGAGTTTACTGGAATCTCAGCAAAATTTTTTCACCCGATCTTGATGATACTTGGTAGCAAAGATGAGTATACTGGTTTCACTTGGCTGCCCAAATTTCCTTCTTCAGGGTTGAAGCGTTCCTTTGCAGGAGCACTTTGAATTTTAAGTTTCACTTCCTTTTCCCTTATAGGGATACATGCATTTGGAACTCTAAATCAAACACGGTTTTTGCTGTGTGCTTGTAACTTGACTCACTCAACTAGTTCTCAGGGCGCTCTCTATGCATTGTTCCCTGTTGAAGTAGCCCTAAGCAGAGGCAAGGAAAACACACTGTCTTATTTACGTGTTTGCAGAGCTTCCACAAAACTCCCAAGTTTACTGGAATTTCAGCAAATATTTTTTCACTTGATCTTGTTGATACTAGGTAAGAAAGATGAGTATACCAGTTGCATTTGGCTGCCAAAATTTCGTACTTCTAAGTTGAAGCATTTGCTTTCAGGAAGACATTGAATTTTTTGGGTTTCTCTTCTTTTTTTTTTTTTTTCAATGGAAATTCTTTTCTTTATTCAATGACTTAGTTGAGCATATATGAAAAAATATTTTATACAAAGATATTTTCTATGATTTACACATTTCATTTGAGAAGATATCTAAAAAAACCAAAAGATTTAATATAAAACAAAAGAAAACTTAGCATTCTCTGATCAGTTTCATAGTATTAGGGGAATTTCTTGTGATTAACCCTTGTTAAAATTTGACTTTTTCATCTTTGTTACAATGGATGTTCAGTCGCATTGATGGTATTTATTCTCAAGTAAACATGCACTATGTCATCAACCACATGTCTAGCTACAGTTCCATCTGCATTGAAGGGAAAAATTTCTTCATGAAGTTAAAATCCTCCCTTTTCCTAGCATTTCTTGGAAACCAGAAGAGACAGTATGAGATAATGTATCATGACATAAGACAATAGGACTCTGTCACATACACACATGACTCAAGGGATGGCAATCTAAATAGTGCTTTGGAGGCTTGTGTTCTCATTAGGATCTGAGTTATTTTTATAATTTCCTACAGGAACCATTCAGGACAGCACAGGGTTCAAAAGGAAGGGCAACTAGAAAAGATACTGAAATTATTTTGAGTTGACTCCTATAAAAATATTTCTGTGGCGCAATTGTTTTTTTTAAGGGACAAAGTGTTATTGTCAAGAAGAGTGAGGTCATATTAAATTAAAGAAAATTATACTGAAGAAATTTTGCCATATGCCAAAGTTATTTGGAAGAAAAATTCTCATGTGCAGTTTTATAAAACAAAAAAATTGAAAATTAGAATTTACATTGCATGAGCATGATTGCTGTACCGAGAAAAAGAACCTGAAAGAAGGTGTAGGTTTGTTAATTAGAAATAATAGCCCAAGTGATTAGGGTTTTACATGGTTGAGCACCTTCCAAGCATGAGGGAGTCTCATCTGGCGTAGGCGAGCAGTTTTTTGTGGAGTCTGCAAATGAGACCACACAGAATGTGCATTATACCTTTGGAATGAAGAGTTTTTGGATATTTAACTTCCCATGTGCCAGTCTTCTGTCAGTTACTTGTTATTCCTGAGGTGTTTTCAAGGCTGGAAATGAACACATATCCATGGAAATCTTCACATAGTCTGTGTATAAAAGGATTTTGTGTGTTCTTTTCAGAATCAAACAATCCCAAAGTAGGAAGGAATATATTGTTTCAAATAACAATAAGAATGGAAATTGATTTGCTTCTCATTTCCTGGATATTCTTTTTTTTAAATTTTTTATTGTGGGTTGTTCAAAACATTACAAATTTCTTGACAGATCATATTCCACACTTTGATTCAAGTGGGTTATGAACTCCCAACTTCACCCCATACACAGATTGCAGAATCACATCAATTACATATCCATTGATTTACAAATTGCCATACTAGTGTCTGTACATCAAACACGGTTTGTGCTAGCTTCTTCGAACTTGACTCACTCAATTAGTTCTTGGTGTGCTCTCTATGCTTTGTTCCCTGTGGTAGTACCTCTAAGCAGAGGCAAGGAACATACACTTTCATCTGAAAGCATTTGCAAAGCTTCCACAGAACTCTGAGTTTACTGGAATCTCAGCAAATATTTATTCACCCCAACTTGTTGATACTTAGCCGAAAAAATGTGTATACCAGTTGCTCTTGGCTGCCCAAATTTCGTTTTTCAGTTTGAAGCATTCATTTTCAGGAACACTTTATTTTTAGGTTTGAATTCCTTTTCCCCTATAGGGATACATGTATTTGGAACTGTAAATCAAACATGGTTTTTGCTAGCTGCTTGACACTTGACACAGTCAATGAGTTCTCAGTGTGCTCTCTGTCACGACCCCTTGCCCACAAGGAAGATGCAATTAAGGAATCTTCTTTCAGCAGTTTATTCAGGCCCTTGATATTTCTTCTTCCACCCCTCGGATGCCCCTCCCAGCCTTAATAAAGCATCTCAAGCCCCAATGCAAAGCTGCCACGTGGAGCTTTCTCATAAGTTGGTGAAAAACCACACGCCAACTGTCCCAAATAAGGAGTTGTTTGTCACAGACCACAGCGGAGCCAGCGCCATCTTGTAATGGCGACCATAGTCTGCAGAAACGGCATAAGTGGCTCACCACAGTTCCCCCTTTCTGTTTTCTTAAAACAATACAGGCGAGAGTAGAGGTCCTACCCCACTGTGCAGAAGTGGCTGCATAGTATGGCTCAGTCCTAAGGAGGGCCCTTCCCTAGACCTGGTCCCATATTAGCCGACGCCTTTTTTCATGGGGCGGGGCGTGGACGCGTCTAACCCGCATGCAATAGGACATGCTCTCCTTGAGGTCCACGTCAAGGATCACTCAAGTGCAGTGCCTTGCCTCGCATCCTGTATCGTGACGATGGTGGACGAAGGGGGATAGCTGAGGCTGAACTGTGGCTGTTTATAACGACAAACAAGTTGACAGCACCCTGAAAGAAAGGCACGGACTTTAAGGCGATAGAAAAGCACTAGTGTGGAAACCCATCTTCGTGCAATGGCAGTAAGACTGGCAGAGTGCAAGGGCTTTCCAACACTAAGAGAATAACAAGGAAAGTCATGTCGATCCCAGTGCAATGTTATAATAACTTGGGGTGTAACGACCATGTCAAAGGTTTACTGTTTAAGATGCGCAAGCCAGACTTGAGGTGAGTTGCCATTTTCTAAAGCTGCAAGAGCTTGTATGATCATAGCCTTATCGTGAGCACTGCGGGCCTTAAGGCGACAGAGAAACCACAAACAGAGGAACATACCGAAGCAACGCATTGCACCAAAAATGCCTATGCCCACCCACTCTTTGAAGAAGGAAAAGGCAGAAGATATCCAATCGGTGAATTGACCCAAAGTCACAGGATCGACACGATTACTGTTCAAAACAGCTATCTGGGTTAGTTGAGACTGGATCATGTCTTCTGCTGCCATGGACCAATTTCCGGCCAAATATTTGCCAATGATGCGGGAGGCATTCCTGGAATCATTAAATCTGACAGAGGTTATGCATAAATGTGCACGTTGGTCAACACAACCCAAAAGCACCAAGTCAGCCAATTCTTCTACCTGAGCTTGGAGTAAATCTATTCTTTGGTTGGCAGCTAAAATCCCTTACAAAATATGTTGATTAATTGTATTTTGGGATTCAAGTATGGTGGAAGTTTGTTGAACAACTTGATTAATGGTGGCAGCAGTTTGTACTTGACGGGCCATGGCCACTCCGGCCGTAACCGCTGCAGCAGCAGACACTGCCACAGCTGTCACTATAGCTGCCATAATTCCAAAATCCCTGCGGACTCTAAGTAGCTCAACAATGGGGAATTTATCTGGGTCCGCAGTGACTGGGATTGGGACAAAAGTTGGAATTTTCATAACCACTGCTACAGTCCAAGAACCATTCCAACACTCAGATAAGAGACAAGTAACATTAGAACAATCCAGCATCCCCGACGAGGTGTCATTAGCCAAAAGGAACAAGAACGGATATTGGACACAGACCATTGCAGGGGGCAATGTGGCATTATATAGCAGAGAGTTGAACGAAACAGATGTAAGTCTATTACCTCGTTCACTCTCCCTAACAGTGCCAGAAACATTAGCCAGCCAGCTTTTGGCTCCCAGCAATTGAACCAATGCAGAAATATCGGCTGAAGCCCCCTTTCCATTGGAAATCAGCCATTGAAACCAGGAACAACCTACTCCTGTAGAGGATTTGGCACTGTTGTTAAAGTTATAAACAAAAGAAGCAGAAAAAACAAAAGCGAAATGACACAACAAAATAAACACAGAAAACAAAAGCGAAAGTACACAGTGCAGCTGCAATAAAATGTAATGCTCTCTCTTTCTTTACAGAGGAGCTGCCCCGCTTTGGTCGCAGATCCCACTTACCTGGGACTAACCCCGCTTTGATCGTGGATCCCACTTATTGGGACTAACCCCGCTTTGGTTGCGGATCCCACTTACCTGGAACTAACTGGTGCACCACCCCTGACTGCTGAAAGTTCTGGTTCCCGGGTCTCAGCACCACTTGTCGCGACCCCTTGCCCACAAGGAAGATGCAACTCAGGAATCTTCTTTCAGAAGTTTATTCAGGCCCTTGATATTTCTTCTTCCACCCCTCGGATGCCCCTCCCAGCCTTAATAAAGCATCTCAAGCCCAATGTGAAGCTGCCACTTGGAGCTTTCTCATAGGGTGGTGAAAAACCACGTGCCAACTCTCCCAAATAAGGAGTTGTTTGTCACAGACCACAGCGGAGCCAGCGCCATCTTGTAATGGTGACCATAGTCTGCAGAAACGGCAGAAGTGGCTCACCACAGCTCTCTATGCTTTTCTCCCTGTTCAAGTAGCTGTAAGCAAAGGCAAGGAAATACACTTTCATTTTAAAGCGTTTGCAGAGATCCCACAGAACTCTTAGTTTACAAGAATATCAGAAAAAAAAAATGTTTCACCCATTCTTGTTGATACTTGGCAGGAAAGATCACTATACCAGTTGCACTTGGCTTCCCAAATTTCATTCTTCTAGGTTCAACTGTTCCTTTGCAGGAACACTTTGAATTTTTAGGTTTCACTTTGTTTTGTCCTATAGGGATACATGCATTTGGAACTCTAAATGAAAAACGGATTTTGCAAGCGGCTTGAAACTTGACACACTCGATTAGTTCTCAGTGTGGTCTCTATGCTTTTTTCCCTGTTGAGGTAACTCTAAACAGAGACAATGAAAATACACTTTCATTTGAGAGTGTTTGCAGAGCTTCCGTAGAACTATGAGTTTACTGGAATCTCAGCTAATATTTTTTCACCCATTCTTCTTGATATTCGACAGGAGAGATAACTATACAACTTGTCCTTGGCTGTTCAAATTTCGTGCTTCTAGATTGAAACGTTCGTTTGCAGGAAAACTTTGAATTTTTAGGTTTCACTTCATTTTCCCTATAGGGATACATACATTTGGAACTCTAAAGCAAACACGGTTTTTGTTGTGTGCTTGTAACTTGACTCATTCAACTAGTTCTCAGGGCACTCTCTATGCATTGTTCCCTGTTGAAGTAGCCGTAAGCAGAGGCAAGGAAAACACACTTTCATTGGAAAGTATTCACCGAGCTTCCAAAAAACTCAGAGATTACTGAAACCTCAGCAAATATTTTGTCACCCTATCTTGTTGATACTTGGTAGGAAAAATGTGTATACCAGTTGAGCTTGGCTGCACAAATGTTGTTCTGCTAGGTTGAATCATTCCTTTGCAGGATGACTTTCAATATTTAGCTTTTACAACGTTTTCCCCTATAGGGATACATGCTTTTGAAAATCTAAATCAAACACGGTTTGTGTTAGCTGCTTGAAACTTGACTCACTGAATGAATTCTCATTGTGCTCTCTATGCTTTGTTACCGGTTTATGTACCCCTAAGCAGAGCAAAGTAAAATAGACTTTCATTTGAAAGTGTTTGTAGAGCATCCACAGAACTCAGAGATTACTGGACTCTCAACAAATATTTTTTCACCCGATCTTGTTGATACTTGGCAGCAAAAATGAGTATATGAGTTGCACTTGGCAGCCCAAATTTCATAATCTTATGTTGAAGAGTTCCATTGCAGGAACACTTTGAATTTTAAGGTTTAACTTCTTTTTTCCCTATAGGAATACATGCATTTGGAATGCTCAATCAAACACAGTTTGTGATACCTGTTTGAAACTTGGCTCACTCAATTAGTTCTCAGTGCACTCTCTATGCCTTGTCCCCTGTTGAAGTATCCCCAAGCAGAGGCAAGGAAAATACGCTTTCTTATGTAAGTGTTTGCAGAGCTTCCACAAAACTCCCAAGTTTACTGGAATTTCAGCGAATATTTTTTCACTTGATTTTGTTGATACTAGGTAAGAAAGATGAGCATACCAGTTGCATTTGGCTGCCAAGATTTCGTTCTTCTACGTTGGAACATTAGCTTTCAGGAAGACATTGAATTTTGGGGGTTTCTCTTCATTTTAACCTATAGGAATACATGTATTTGGAACTCTAAATCAAACACTGTTTGCGCTAGGTGCTTGCAGCTTGACTCACTCAACTAGTTCCTGGTGTGCTCCCTGTGCTTTGTTCCCCGTTGAAGTGGTCCTAAGTGGAGGTGAAGAACATAGGCTTTCCTTAGAAAGCATTTACAGAGCTTCAACAGAGCTCCAAGTTAACTGAAATCTCTGCAAATATTTACTCACCTGATCTTGATGATCCTTGTCAGGAAAGATGAGTATACCAGTTGCACTTAGATACCCAAATTTCATTCTTCTAGGTTGAAAAGTTCGTTTGAAGAAACACTTTGAATTTTTAGATTTCACTTCACTTTTCCTTATAGGAACGTATACATTTGGAATTATAAATCAAACACGGTTTATGCTAGCTGCTTGAAACTGAAACTCACTCAACTAGTTTTCAGTGTGATCTCTATGCTTTGTTTCCTGATGAAGTAGCCCTAAGCAGAGGCAAGGAAAATATACTTTCATTTTAAAGTGTTTGCAGAGCTTCCACAGAACTCTGAGTTTACTGGAATCTCAGCAAAATTCTTTCACCCGATCTTGATGATATTTGGCAGCAAAGATGAGTATACTGGTTCCACTTGGCTGCCCAAATTTCGTTCTTCAGGGTTGAAGCATTTGTTTGCAGGAGCACTTTGAATTTTATGTTTCATTTTCTTTTCCCTTATAGGGATACATGCATTTGGAACTGTATATCAAACACGGTTTGTGCTAGCTTCTTCAAACTTGACTCACTCAATTAGTTCTTGGTGTGCTCTCTATGCTTTGTTCCCTGTGGTAGGAGCTGTAAGCAGAGGCAAGGAACACACAGTTTCATCTGAAAGCATTTGCAAAGCTTCCACGGAACTCTGAGTTTACTGGAATCTCAGCAAATATTTATACACCCGAACTTGTTGATACTTAGCCGGAAAAATGTGTATACCAGTTGCTCTTGGCTGCCCAAATTTCGTTTTTCAGTTTGAAGCATTCATTTTCAGGAACACTTTAATTTAGGTTTGAATTCCTTTTCCCCTATAGGGATACATGAATTTGGAACTGTAAATCAAACATGGTTTGTGCTAGCTGCTTGAAACTTGAATCAGTCCATGAGGTCTCAGTGGGTTCTCTATGCCTTTCTCCCTGTTAAAGAAGCTGTAAGCAAAGGAAAGGAAATACACTTTCATTTGAAAGCGTTTGCAGAGCTCCCACAGAACCCTTATTTTACAAGAATATCAGAAAAAATTTTTTCACCCATTCTTATTGATACTTCACAGGAAAGATCGCTATACCAGTTGCA
The DNA here is from genome assembly GCF_021218885.2 of Marmota monax. NCBI lineage: Eukaryota > Metazoa > Chordata > Mammalia > Rodentia > Sciuridae > Marmota > Marmota monax. Next base: position 100,990 of record NW_026691962.1, read on the forward strand.
CTTGGCTTCCTGAATTTCATTCTTCTAGGTTCAACTGTTCCTTTGCAGGAACACTTTGAATTTTTAGGTTTCACTTCGTTTTCCCCTATAGGGATACATGCATTTGGAACTCTAACTCAAACACGGTTTGTACTAGCTGCATGAAACTTGACTCACTCAGTTAGTTCTCAGTGCACTCCCTATGCTTTGTTTCCTGATGAAGTAGCCCTAAGCAGAGGCAAGGAAAATATAATTTCATTTTAAAGTGTTTGCAGAGCTTCCACAGAACTCTGAGTTTACTGGAATCTCAGCAAAATTCTTTCACCCGATCTTGATGATATTTGGCAGCAAAGATGAGTATTCTGGTTTCACTTGGCTGCTCAATTTACGTTCTTCACAGTTGAAGCATTTGTTTGCAGGAGCATTTTGAATTTTAAGTTTCACTTCCTTTTCCCTTAAAGAGATACATGCATTTGGAACTGTATATCAAACACGGTTTGTGCTAGCTTCTTCGAACTTGACTCACTCAATTAGTACATGGTGTGCTCTCTATGCTTTGTTCCCTGTGTTAGTAGCTCTAAGCAGAGGCAAGTAACATACACTTTCATCTGAAAGCATTTGCAAAGCTTCCACAGAACTCTGAGTTTACTGGAATCTCAGCAAATATTTATTCACCCGAACTTGTTGATAGTTAGCCAGAAAAATGTGTTTACCAGTTGCTCTTGGCTGACCACATTTCGTTTTTCAGTTTGAAGCACTCATTTACAGGAACACTTTAGTTTAAGTTTGAATTCCTTTTCCCCTATAGGGATACATGAATTTGGAACTGTAAATCAAACATGGTTCGTGCTAGTTGCTTGAAACTTGACTCAGTTCATGAGCTCTCAGTGTGCTCTTTATGCTTTTCTCCCTGTTCAAGTAGCTGTAAGCAAAGGCAAGGAAATACACTTTCATTTTAAAGCGTTTGCAGAGCTTCCACAGAACCATTAGTTTACAAAAATATCAGAAAAAAATGTTTCACCCATTCTTGTTGATACTTGACAGGAAAGATCGCTATACCAATTGCACTTGGATTCCCAAATTTCATTCTTCTAGGTTCAACTGTTCCTTTGCAGGAACACTTTGAATTTTTAGGTTTCACTTCATTTTCCCCTACAGGGATACATGCATTTGGAACTCTAAATGAAACACAGATTTTGCTAGTGGATTGAAACTTGACACACTCGATTAGTTCTCAGTGTGGTCTCTATGCTTTGTTCCTGTTGAAGTAGCTCTAAACAGAGACAATGAAAATATACTTTCATTTGAAAGTGTTTGCAGAGCTTCCGTACAACTATGAGTTTACTGGAATCTCAGCAAATATTTTTTCACCCGATCTTCTTGATATTCGACAGCAGAGATAACTATACAAGTCGTCCTTGGCTGTTCAAATTTCGTGCTTCTAGATTGAAGCGTTCGTTTGCAGGAAAACTATGAATTTTTAGGTTTCACTTTATTTTCCCATATACGGATACATGCATTTGGAACTCTAACTCAAACACGGTTTGTACTAGCTGCAAGAAACTTGACTCACTCAGTTAGTTCTCAGTGCACTCTCTATGTTTCGTTTCCTGATGAGGTAGCCCTAAGCAGAGGCAAGGAAAATATACTTTCATTTTAAAGTGTTTGCAGAGCTTCCACAGAACTCTGAGTTTACTGGAATCCCAGCAAAATTTTTTCACCCGATCTTGATGATACTGGGTAGCAAAGATGATTACACTGGTTTCACTTGGCTGCCCAAATTTCCTTCTTCAGGGTTGAAGCGTTCCTTTGCAGGAGCACTTTGAATTTTAAGTTTCACTTCCTTTTCCCTTATAGGGATACATGCATTTGGAACTCTAAATCAAACACGGTTTTTGCTGTGTGCTTGTAACTTGACTCACTCAACTAGTTCTCAGGGCACTCTCTATGCATTGTTCCCTGTTGAAGTAGCCCTAAGCAGAGGCAAGGAAAACACACTTTCTTTGGAAAGTATTCACCGAGCTTCCAAAAACCTCAGAGATTACTGAAACCTCAGCAAATATTTTGTCACCCTATCTCGTTGATACTTGGTAGAAAGAATGTGTATACCAGTTGCGCTTGGCTGCACAAATTTTGTTCTGCCAGGTTGAATCATTCCTTTGCAGGATGACATTGAATATTTAGGCTTTGCTACATTTTCCCCTATAGGGATACAAGCTTTTGAACATCTAAATCAAACACGGTTTGTGCTAGCTGCTTGAAACTTGACTAACTGAATGAATTCTCATTGTGCTCTCTATGCTTTGTTACGGGTTTATGTACCCCTAAGCAGAGCAAAGAAACATAGACTTTCATTTGAATGTGTTTGTAGACCATCCACAGAACTCAGAGTTTACTGGACTCTCAGCAAATATTTTTTCACCCGATCTTGTTGATCCTTGGCAGCAAAAATGAGGATATGAGTTGCACTTGGCAGCCCAAATTTCGTAATCTTATGTTGAAGCGTTCCTTTGCAGGAAGACTTTGAATTTTTAGGTTTAACTTTTTTCCCTATAGGAATACGTGCATTTGGAATGCTAAATCAAACACAGTTTGTGATACCTTTTTGAAACTTGGCTCACTCAATTACTTCACAGTGCACTCTCTATGCATTGTCCCCTGCTGAAGTATCCCCAAGCAGAGGCGAGGAAAATACGCTTTCTTATGTAAGTGTTTGCAGAGCTTCCACAAAACTCCCAAGTTTACTGGAATTTCAGCGAATATTTTTTCACTTGATCTTGTTGATACTAGGTAAGAAAGATGAGTATACCAGTTCCATTTGGCTGCCAAAATTTTGTTCTCCTAAGTTGAAGCATTTGCTTTCAGGAAGACATTGAATTTTGGGGGTTTCTCTTCATTTTAACCTATAGGAATACATGCATTTGGAACTCTAAATCAAACACTGTTTGTGCTAGCTCCTTGAAGCTTGACTCACTCAACTAGTTCCCGGTGTGCTCTCTGTGCTTTGTTCCCTGTTGATGTCGTCCTAAGTGGAGGCGAGGAACATACGCTTTCCTTAGAAAGCATTTACAGAGCTTTAACAGAGCTCCAAGTTAACTGGAATCTCTGCAAATATTTACTCACCTGATCTTGATGATCCTTGTCAGGAAAGATGGGTATACCAGTTGCACTTAGCTACCCAAATTTCGTTCTTCGAGGTTGAAAAGTTCGTTTGCAGGAACACTTTGAATTTTTAGGTTTCACTTCACTTTTCCTTATAGGGACGTATGCATTTGGAATTATAAATCAAACACGGTTTATGCTAGCTGCTTGAAACTGAAACTCACTCAACTAGTTCTCAGTGCGATCTCTATGCTTTGTTTTCTGTTGAAGTAACCCTAAGCAGAGGCAAGGGAAAGAAACTTTCATTTGAAAGCATTTGCAGTGATTCCACAGAACTTTGAGTTTCCTGGAATCTCAGCCAATATTTTTTCACCCTAACTTGTTGTTAACTCCACAGGAAAGATAAGTATACCGGTTGCATTTGGCTGCCCAAATTTAGATTTTCGAGGTTGAATAGTTCGTTTGCAGGAACACTTTGAAATTTTAGGTTTCACTTCATTTTCGCCTATAGGGATACATGCATTTGGAACTCGAACTCAAACAGGGTTTGTACTAGCTGCATGAAACTTGACTCACTCAGTTAGTTCTCAGTGCACTGTCTATGTTTCGTTTCCTGATGAGGTAGCCCTAAGCAGAGGCAAGGAAAATATACTTTCATTTTAAAGTGTTTGCAGAGCTTCCACAGAACTCTGAGTTTACTCTAATCTCAGCAAAATTTTTTCACCCGATCTTGATGATACTGGGCAGCAAAGATGAGTATACTGGTTTCACTTGGCTGCCCAAATTTCCTTCTTCAGGGTTGAAGCCTTCCTGTGCAGGAGCACTTTGAATTTTAAGTTTCACTTCCTTTTCCCTTATAGGGATACATGCATTTGGAACTCTAAATCAAACACGGTTTTTGCTGTGTGCTTGTAACTTTACTCACTCAAGTAGCTCTCAGGGCAGTCTCTATGCATTGTTCCCTGTTGAAGTAGCCCTAAGCAGAGGCAAGGAAAACACACTTTCTTTGGAAAGTATTCACCGAGCTTCCAAAAAACTCAGAGATTACTGAAACCTCAGCAAATATTTTGTCACACTAACTCATTGATACTTGGTAGGAAGAATGTGTATACCAGTTGCGATTGGCTGCACAAATTTTGTTCTGCTAGGTTGAATCATTCTTTGCAGCATGACTTTGAATATTTAGGTTTTGCTACATTTTCCCCTATAGGGATACATGCTTTTGAACATCTAAATCAAACACGGTTTGTGCTAGCTGCTTGAAACTTGACTCACTGAATGAATTCTCATTTTGCTCTCTACACTTTGTTACCAGTTTATGTACTGCTAAGCAGAGCAAAGAAAAATAGACTTTCATTTGAAAGTGTTTGTAGACTATCCACAGAACTCAAAGTTTACTGGACTCTCAGCAAATATTTTTTCACCCTAACTTGCTGTTACTCGACAGGAAAGATAAGTAGACCGATTGCATTTGGCTGCCCAAATTTAGATCTTCGAGGTTTAATAGTTCGTTTGCAGGAACACTTTGAAATTTTAGGTTTCACTTCATTTTCCCCTGTAGGGATACATGCATTTGGAACTCTAACTCAAACGCGGTTGGTACTAGCTGCATGAAACTTGACTCACTCAGTTAGTTCTCAGTGCACTCTCTATGCTTTGTTTCCTGTTGAAGTAGCCCTAAGCAGAGGCAATGAAAATATACTTTCATTTGAAAGTGTGTGCAGAGCTTCCACAGAACTCTGAGTTTACTGGAATCTCAGCAAAATTTTTTCACCCGAACTTGATGATACTTGGCAGCAAAGATGAGTATACTGGTTTCACTTGGCTGCCCAAATTTTGTTCTTCAGGGTTGAAGTGTTCGCTTGCAGGAGCACTTTGAATTTTAAGTTTCACTTCCTTTTCCCTTATAGGGATACATGCATTTGGAACTGTATATCAAACACGGTTTGTGCTAGCTTCTTCAAACTTGACTCACTCAATTAGTTCTCGGTGTGCTCTCTATGCTTTGTTCCCTGTGGTAGTAGCTCTAAGCGGAGGCAAGGAACACACACTTTCATTTGAAAGCATTTGCAAAGCTTGCACAGAACTCTGAGTTTACTGGAATCTCAGCAAATGTTTATTCACCCGAACTTGTTGATACTTGGTAGAAAAAACGTGTATACCAGTTGCTCTTGGCAGCACAAATTTTGTTCTGCTAGGTTGAATCATTCCTTTGCAGGATGACTTGGATTCGTTAGGTTTGACTACATTTTCCCCTATAGGGATACATGCTTTTGGAAATCTAAATCAAACACGGTTTGTGCTGGCTGCTTGAAAATCGACTCACTGAATGAATTCTCATTGGGCTCTCTATGCTTTGTTACCGGTTCATGTACACCGAAGCAGAGCAGAGAAAAATAAACTTTCATTTGAAAGTGTTTGTAGAGCATCCACAGAACAGAGTTTACTGGACTCTCAGCAAATATTTTTTCACCCGATCTTGTTGATACTTTGCAGCAAAACTGAGTATATTGCCGCAGTCTGGCTGGGCATAATCAGGAGCCACTTGTCAAAAGAAACTAACTTTATTTTTAGAACCACACACGACAAACAAAATAGTCTCTCAGGAATAACCCTCAGAGCCTCAACTGCCACCACCGGCTTTCCCCAAGCCTCTCTCTCCCAAGCCTCTCTCTCCCACACAAGCTTCTCTCCACCTCCCACAATCCTCCTGCTCTTGAGGCCGATTGGCTCGGTCACGTGGACGGAGCCAAAAAAGTCCCCCAATGAGCAGCTCCGTGGTCTGAAAGGGCAGTGAAACAGTCCAATGAGCATCACCGCAGAGGAGCCAATCAGTTAGATGTTGCTGGGGCCGCTGTGAGCCAATCATCAGCCAGCAGCTGGAAGTTTGCTGGCAGCTGGAAGTTTGCTGGGGCCCCTTTGGCTGTGGCTCTCAACATCTCCCCCTCTCTGTTTAAACAACAAGCATGTGGCTTAGGGACCGTGCCTGTTAGGCAGTCCAATTCAACATATGGTCCTTACCCGTCATCGGATGAACTGACCTCTAGGCGTCAGCCTCCTGTCTTAGGTTGGTACCACTGCAATTGGATCATACCCGTCACTGACTACCGGTCCAGCATACAGCCATACTTGTGGATAGGCCTTTGCACCTGTGGGGGGGTGAGGTTCTTTGCCTCACCTCTGTTGGCCCCCAAATTTTAGACCATCACTAGTAGAGGAGGATGCAAAATGCCATGACATTAAGCCAATTGAGGGCTCCTTTGAAAAATTGTACCACCGGTGACACCATCAGCAAAAATACTCCAGCACTACCACAATTCGCTGTACCAACAGATAGTTCACAATGCATACAGGTGAGCTCACAATGTGTCCAGGCAAGTTCTGCAAGCAGTTCAGTGATGGCTATTGTAGAAGCTGTAGATTGGTTTTATCTTTCACTTCACCAGCACTGGGATGAAGATAGGAATTCTGGCAATAATGGCTAAAGAAAAAATTATGTAACATTCCAGAAGGCACTAAAAGAAAACAATTTTCTTAACAATTTACATTGTCTTCACCAGCACTGGGATGAAGATAGGAATTCTGGCAATAATGGCTAAAGAAAAAATTATGTAACACTACAGAAGGCACTAAAAGAAAACAATTTTCTTAACAATTTACATTATCTTTAAGAGAATTATTAAATATAATGAAAAGGAAAGGTAAAAGTAAACAAACAGATCTGTTAACCTTCTTTTTTGTTTACATATTAAAACAATCCTCAACAGTTGTTTACCCAATTTAAATTAAACCATATAAATCACGTGAAAAAAAATATTTGGATCCATTTTATCATGAGCGCTCATCATATATGATATATGGACATACGTACATTCAAACATATAATACAAAACACAAGTGTGCACACATAATATAATACATACAACACATAACATTATAGTAAAGGCCTTATAACTTTTTACAGGTGAAATCTCCATTGCAATGTTTAAAAACTCTATAGTCAAAAAATAGAACTGATCAGCAAAACATTAACCTAGGTCTGTATGAGCTCAAAAAACAAAATAGAACTTCATGATATGGCAAAGGCAATAATAAAATAGATATTGAAAAAAGCATCCTGGTTCTGTTGCAGATGTAAGAATAGCCAAACTGGAGTTTTGGATATCAGTTGTTATGGATTTGAGCCAAATCATCTTCTTTTTGGTGTGTAGAAATCGCTTTAGTTAATCTTTCTGGAATCCAAATCGGCTGCTGTTCTCCCTGTGGAAACACATAAACAGACCCCCGACTCCAGACAATCACTGGGTCAGGACCTTGGTTAATCTCTCTGGAATCCAAATCGGCTGCTGTTCTCCCTGTGGAAACACACAAACAGACCCTCGACTCCAGACAATTACTGGGTCAGGAACTTTCCATTGTCCTGTTAGAATATCCTTCCAAAGTACCTTGGGCTTATGTACATTTTTTGGACACATATGCCTTTCCGCAGCACTAAGTCCTGATGAATCCAAATTTAAAAAGTTTAGAGTAAAAAGGGTTATTTTAAGTTTATCTTTGGGGAATATATACCCCTTCCCAATTCCTTCTTTTTGCTTTAATAAGTACATTTTAATAGTTTGATGAGCTCTTTCAACTATGCCTTGTCCCTGTGGATTGTATGGGATTCCTGTTATATGAGTAATGCCAAATGTTGAGCAAAATTGTTTAAAAGAGGTAGAAGTATAACCAGGGGCATTATCTGTTTTTAACTGTTTTGGAACACCCACAGTGGCAAAATTTTGTAAGCAATGAGCTATAACATCTTTAGTTTTTTCTCCTTCCTCTACCATTGTCTGAACTGAAGGCTTTGGACTAAGCAAACAAGATACGAATGTCCACAATGGCAATGTGCCAACTGGCAGAGTCCCTGGGCTTTTCTTTTCTATTCTCTTTAAATCTTCACCATGATGGTTCCATTGTGATATATTTAACAACTCCTCCTTAAAAAGCCATGGGCTACATTTTTGTATTGTATCAACGTATGCCCTGATTGTTCTTGATTTTACTGAGATGCCTCCTTCCTCTAACAATTTACTTAACACTCTTTCAGTTTGTTTTTTACTAATTTCTGATCCCGTATTTCTACTATAATACAACCCAACAAGATAACGCCTAACAAAACTGAAACTGAGTGAAACAAAATTGGAACAACACAAAATCATTATAATAGCCTCCTGAAATGTCCATCCATCCTTTCTCCCTATCTGTTCCTCAGATGTGAGCGGTTTTTCTTCCATCTTACACATCTCCAGGGACAGGCAACTTAAAACAAAAGTGAAACAAAATAACAAAAGAAGAATCTTAAAATGGCTACCCATCCTCTCGCCCTGCACTCAGGGGCGAGCAGTTCACTTACCCTCAGTCGCTCCCCGTGCGAGCCACCAAATGCCGCAGTCTGGCTGGGCACAATCAGGAGCCACTTCTCAAAAGAAACTAACTTTATTTTTAGAACCACACACGACAAACAAAATAGTCTCTCAGGAAAAACCCTCAGAGCCTCAACTGCCACCACCGGCTTTCCCCAAGCCTCTCTCTCCCAAGCCTCTCTCTCCCACACAAGCTATTCTCCACCTCCCACAATCCTCCTGCTCTTGAGGCCGATTGGCTGGGTCATGTGGGCGGAGCCAAAAAAGTCCCCCAATGAGCAGCTCCGTGGTCTGAAAGGGCAGGGAAACAGTCCAATGAGCATCACCGCAGAGGAGCCAATCAGTTAGATGTTGCTGGGGCCGAGGAGCCAATAAGCTAGATGTTGCTGGGGCTGCTGTGAGCCAATCATCAGCCAGCAGCTGGAAGTTTGCTGGCAGCTGGAAGTTTGCTGGGGCCCCTTTGGCTGTGGCTCTCAACAGTATATGAGTTGCACT